>NC_082666.1:136419694-136719694 GCF_025265405.1 Mesoplodon densirostris | reverse complement strand
GCAAGCGGGCAATGCAAATCTGCACTACAAAGAAGTATCACTTCCCACCAGTCAAAAGGGACATCCACAAAATGTGTAAAAACCAGAAAGGCAAGACAGGCCCTGGAGAACTGGGAGCCATGTTATGCTGATGGGCGGGATGTAAATTGCCAACTGCCTCACTGGAGGAGTGCATTGTGTTCCCTAAAACAAGTAAACAACAGAGCTACAGAGACAGGGCCACTTCCAGTCTAGGGAATATACCTTGGGAAAACTGAAAATCAATAAGAAAGAGCCACTTCCAAATTTAGGGCTGCACTGACTACAAGAACCTCAACTTGGGTACACCTTAAATATCCCAGGAAATATAAAAATGGTTCAAAACATTGTGGTACTTACGTACGATGGAATATCCCTCAGCCATGAAATCAATGTCATAAGACCAGTAGCAGCAAAGTGAGTGGATTCAGGTACGATGATTCTAAGTGAAATAAGTCACACAGAAAAAGAAACTTATCATAAGATATCACTTATGAAGATCCTGTAAACATGGCTACACGTGAACTGAGTTAGGAAAGAGAACAGAGTCTCACATTTAGAAAACACTCTTATGCCTGCATAAAGGGGAAGGAGAGGTGGGGTGATGCATAAAACCAGAGTTTGATATAAGCACAGGGACCGTTCCAAAAACCAACTTTGGAATAGACAAGACCTACACCTTCCTCAGTGAAAGAGACTCAAAACCCCATATTTCCCGCAGAGGAATATATCTGACTAGTAAGAATCTTAAAACCTATGTATTGATATGACTCCATAAGGGAATCAAGTGTGTCTAGAGTGGCATAAACATGGCAGCGAGAATCAGCTCAAACCCACTATAAAAAGGAATTTCAAAAGCAAAACCAAAAAACAGGGAAATTCTTTACAATTCCTTCAAGGTGTCTGAGGAAACCTGGAAAGACCCTATCTACAATGACAGCTGTATGTGACATAAGGCTGGACACTTGGGACTGAGATGATTGGTGAGATTGGGTGAGCAAATGCAGACCCTTTCAAGCAATAATGCATGGCCCCCATTCCATGGGTCCCAACTCTCCAGGTTCAAGGGAATATTACTACAGCTATAACATGTACAGGAAACCTAGAGAATGGACACACTGTGAATACGAAAGGTTTCTAAAACTCAACGAATAGTCCCTCTCCTGGTGCTCCAGTTTGACTTTCCAACTGCCTTATTATCAATCTCCCAACTTGGACAGACAGGCCCTTTAACCTCCTGGTTTGCACAGGTTCCCAATTTGCCAGAGGATGGAAGGGACGAGGGAGAACCCATGAGAGAGTAGCTGTTAGGCATTTGGACGGGCACATGTCACTCTAATTTCCCGGCAGGAAGAAGAATTAACCAAAGTCTCAGCCACCCACCGGGAACCAGTATAGGACAGGATCCAAAATTTTGGACTTGCGTTCAGCTCACAAAAAACGAGTTGAGAAATGGAGCTCAGGGGCACAGCAATTCACAAACTGGCAGAGTGATAAAGGACAACTATCGTCCAAAAATCTGTTGAGGGAAGTCAACGAGGCGGACTTGAAAGCGAGGCAAAATAGCAGGAAACAGATTTCAAGAGGTACCTTGGAATCGCCTGTAAAGCACAGGAAGAGGGGCACAACTTGGACAATGGTGCACTTGGCCAAAAAGGGCGTATGCGTTTTCTCCTGAATATATTCAGGAGAAAACGCATACGCCCTTTTTGGCCAAGCAAGCAAGCGGGCAATGCAAATCTGCACTACAAAGAAGTATCACTTCCCACCGGTCAAAAGGGACATCCACAAAATGTGTAAAAACCAGAAAGGCAAGACAGGCCCTGGAGAACAGGGAGCCTTGTTATGCTGATGGGCGGGATGTAAATTGCCAACTGCCTCACTGAAGGAGTGCATTGTGTTCCCTAAAACAAGTAAACAACAGAGCTACAGAGCCAAGGCCACTTCCAGTCTAGGGAATATACCTTGGGAAAACTGAAAATCAATAAGAAAGAGCCACCTCCAAATTTTGGGCTGTACTGACTACAAGAACCTAAACTTGGGTACACCTTAAATATCCCAGGAAATATAAAAATGGTTCAAAACATTGTGGTACTTACGTAAGATGGAATATCCCTCAGCCATGAAATCAATGTCATAAGACCAGTAGCAGCAAAGTGAGTGGATTCAGGTACGATGATTCTAAGTGAAATAAGTCACACAGAAAAAAGAAACTTATCATAAGATATCACTTATGAAGATCCTGTAAACATGGCTACACGTGAACTGAGTTAGGAAAGAGAACAGAGTCTCACATTTAGAAAACACTCTTATGCCTGCATAAAGGGGATGGAGAGGTCGGGTGATGCATAAAACCAGAGTTTGATATAAGCACAGGGACCGTTCCAAAACCAACTTTGGAATAGACAAGACCTACACCTTCCTCAGTGAAAGAGACTCAAAACCCCATATTTCCCGCAGAGGAATATATCTGACTAGTAAGAATCTTAAAACCTATGTATTGATATGACTCCATAAGGGAATCAAGTGTGTCTAGAGTGGCATAAACATGGCAGCGAGAATCAGCTCAAACCCACTATAAAAAGGAATTTCAAAAGCAAAACCAAAAAACAGGGAAATTCTTTCCAATTCCTTCAGGGTGTCTGAGGAAACCTGGAAAGACCCTATCTACAATGACAGCTGGATGTGGCATAAGGCTGGACACTTGGGACTGAGAGGATTGGTGAGATTGGGTGAGCAAATGCAGACCCTTTCAAGCAATAATGCATGGCCCCCATTCCATGGGTCCCAACTCTCCAGGTTCAAGGGAATATTACTACAGCTATAACATGTACAGGAAACCTAGAGAATGGACACACTGTGAATACGAAAGGTTTCTAAAACTCAACGAATAGTCCCTCTCCTGGTGCTCCAGTTTGACTTTCCAACTGCCTTACTATCAATCTCCCAACTTGGAGAGACAGGCCCTTTAACCTCCTGGTTTGCACAGGTTCCCAATTTGGCAGAGGATGGAAGGGACGAGGGAGAACCCATGAGAGAGTAGCTGTTAGGCATTTGGACGGGCACATGTCACTCTAATTTCCCGGCAGGAAGAAGAATTAACCAAAGTCTCAGCCACCCACCGGGAACCAGTATAGGACAGGATCCAAAATTTTGGACTTGCGTTCAGCTCACAAAAAACGAGTTGAGAAATGGAGCTCAGGGGCACAGCAATTCACAAACTGGCAGAGTGATAAAGGACAACTATTGTCCAAAAATCTGTTGAGGGAAGTCAACGAGGCGGACTTGAAAGCGAGGCAAAATAGCAGGAAACAGATTTCAAGAGGTACCTTGGAATCGCCTGTAAAGCACAGGAAGAGGGGCACAACTTGGTCAATGGTGCACTTGGCCAAAAAGGGCGTATGCGTTTTCTCCTGAATATATTCAGGAGAAAACGCATACGCCCTTTTTGGCCAAGCAAGCAAGCGGGCAATGCAAATCTGCACTACAAAGAAGTATCACTTCCCACCGGTCAAAAGGGACATCCACAAAATGTGTAAAAACCAGAAAGGCAAGACAGGCCCTGGAGAACAGGGAGCCTTGTTATGCTGATGGGCGGGATGTAAATTGCCAACTGCCTCACTGGAGGAGTGCATTGTGTTCCCTAAAACAAGTAAACAACAGAGCTACAGAGCCAAGGCCACTTCCAGTCTAGGGAATATACCTTGGGAAAACTGAAAATCAATAAGAAAGAGCCACTTCCAAACTTAGGGCTGCACTGACTACAAGAACCTCAACTTGGGTACACCTTAAATATCCCAGGAAATATAAAAATGGTTCAAAACATTGTGGTACTTACGTACGATGGAATATCCCTCAGCCATGAAATCAATGTCATAAGACCAGTAGCAGCAAAGTGAGTGGATTCAGGTACGATGATTCTAAGTGAAATAAGTCACACAGAAAAAGAAACTTATCATAAGATATCACTTATGAAGATCCTGTAAACATGGCTACACGTGAACTGAGTTAGGAAAGAGAACAGAGTCTCACATTTAGAAAACACTCTTATGCCTGCATAAAGGGGATGGAGAGGTCGGGTGATGCATAAAACCAGAGTTTGATATAAGCACAGGGACCGTTCCAAAAACCAACTTTGGAATAGACAAGACCTACACCTTCCTCAGTGAAAGAGACTCAAAAGCCCATATTTCCCGCAGAGGAATATATCTGACTAGTAAGAATCTTAAAACCTATGTATTGATATGACTCCATAAGGGAATCAAGTGTGTCTAGAGTGGCATAAACATGGCAGCGAGAATCAGCTCAAACCCACTATAAAAAGGAATTTCAAAAGCAAAACCAAAAAACAGGGAAATTCTTTACAATTCCTTCAGGGTGTCTGAGGAAACCTGGAAAGACCCTATCTACAATGACAGCTGTATGTGGCATAAGGCTGGACACTTGGGACTGAGAGGATTGGTGAGATTGGGTGAGCAAATGCAGACCCTTTCAAGCAATAATGCATGGCCGCCATTCCATGGGTCCCAACTCTCCAGGTTCAAGGGAATATTACTACAGCTATAACATGTACAGGAAACCTAGAGAATGGACACACTGTGAATACGAAAGGTTTCTAAAACTCAACGAATAGTCCCTCTCCTGGTGCTCCAGTTTGACTTTCCAACTGCCTTACTATCAATCTCCCAACTTGGAGAGACAGGCCCTTTAACCTCCTGGTTTGCACAGGTTCCCAATTTGCCAGAGGATGGAAGGGACGAGGGAGAACCCATGAGAGAGTAGCTGTTAGGCATTTGGACGGGCACATGTCACTCTAATTTCCCGGCAGGAAGAAGAATTAACCAAAGTCTCAGCCACCCACCGGGAACCAGTATAGGACAGGATCCAAAATTTTGGACTTGTGTTCAGCTCACAAAAAACGAGTTGAGAAATGGAGCTCAGGGGCACAGCAATTCACAAACTGGCAGAGTGATAAAGGACAACTATTGTCCAAAAATCTGTTGAGGGAAGTCAACGAGGCGGACTTGAAAGCGAGGCAAAATAGCAGGAAACAGATTTCAAGAGGTACCTTGGAATCGCCTGTAAAGCACAGGAAGAGGGGCACAACTTGGACAATGGTGCACTTGGCCAAAAAGGGCGTATGCGTTTTCTCCTGAATATATTCAGGAGAAAACGCATACGCCCTTTTTGGCCAAGCAAGCAAGCGGGCAATGCAAATCTGCACTACAAAGAAGTATCACTTCCCACCGGTCAAAAGGGACATCCACAAAATGTGTAAAAACCAGAAAGGCAAGACAGGCCCTGGAGAACAGGGAGCCTTGTTATGCTGATGGGCGGGATGTAAATTGCCAACTGCCTCACTGGAGGAGTGCATTGTGTTCCCTAAAACAAGTAAACAACAGAGCTACAGAGCCAAGGCCACTTCCAGTCTAGGGAATATACCTTGGGAAAACTGCAAATCAATAAGAAAGAGCCACTTCCAAATTTAGGG
Organism: Mesoplodon densirostris; assembly: GCF_025265405.1. Classification (NCBI taxonomy): domain Eukaryota; kingdom Metazoa; phylum Chordata; class Mammalia; order Artiodactyla; family Ziphiidae; genus Mesoplodon; species Mesoplodon densirostris. The sequence continues at coordinate 136,714,185 of NC_082666.1, read as the reverse complement.
CTGCACTGACTACAAGAACCTCAACTTGGGTACACCTTAAATATCCCAGGAAATATAAAAATGGTTCAAAACATTGTGGTACTTACGTACGATGGAATATCCCTCAGCCATGAAATCAATGTCATAAGACCAGTAGCAGCAAAGTGAGTGGATTCAGGTACGATGATTCTAAGTGAAATAAGTCACACAGAAAAAGAAACTTATCATAAGATATCACTTATGAAGATCCTGTAAACATGGCTACACGTGAACTGAGTTAGGAAAGAGAACAGAGTCTCACATTTAGAAAACACTCTTATGCCTGCATAAAGGGGATGGAGAGGTCGGGTGATGCATAAAACCAGAGTTTGATATAAGCACAGGGACCGTTCCAAAAACCAACTTTGGAATAGACAAGACCTACACCTTCCTCAGTGAAAGAGACTCAAAAGCCCATATTTCCCGCAGAGGAATATATCTGACTAGTAAGAATCTTAAAACCTATGTATTGATATGACTCCATAAGGGAATCAAGTGTGTCTAGAGTGGCATAAACATGGCAGCGAGAATCAGCTCAAACCCACTATAAAAAGGAATTTCAAAAGCAAAACCAAAAAACAGGGAAATTCTTTACAATTCCTTCAGGGTGTCTGAGGAAACCTGGAAAGACCCTATCTACAATGACAGCTGGATGTGGCATAAGGCTGGACACTTGGGACTGAGAGGATTGGTGAGATTGGGTGAGCAAATGCAGACCCTTTCAAGCAATAATGCATGGCCGCCATTCCATGGGTCCCAACTCTCCAGGTTCAAGGGAATATTACTACAGCTATAACATGTACAGGAAACCTAGAGAATGGACACACTGTGAATACGAAAGGTTTCTAAAACTCAACGAATAGTCCCTCTCCTGGTGCTCCAGTTTGACTTTCCAACTGCCTTACTATCAATCTCCCAACTTGGAGAGACAGGCCCTTTAACCTCCTGGTTTGCACAGGTTCCCAATTTGCCAGAGGATGGAAGGGACGAGGGAGAACCCATGAGAGAGTAGCTGTTAGGCATTTGGACGGGCACATGTCACTCTAATTTCCCGGCAGGAAGAAGAATTAACCAAAGTCTCAGCCACCCACCGGGAACCAGTATAGGACAGGATCCAAAATTTTGGACTTGTGTTCAGCTCACAAAAAACGAGTTGAGAAATGGAGCTCAGGGGCACAGCAATTCACAAACTGGCAGAGTGATAAAGGACAACTATTGTCCAAAAATCTGTTGAGGGAAGTCAACGAGGCGGACTTGAAAGCGAGGCAAAATAGCAGGAAACAGATTTCAAGAGGTACCTTGGAATCGCCTGTAAAGCACAGGAAGAGGGGCACAACTTGGACAATGGTGCACTTGGCCAAAAAGGGCGTATGCGTTTTCTCCTGAATATATTCAGGAGAAAACGCATACGCCCTTTTTGGCCAAGCAAGCAAGCGGGCAATGCAAATCTGCACTACAAAGAAGTATCACTTCCCACCGGTCAAAAGGGACATCCACAAAATGTGTAAAAACCAGAAAGGCAAGACAGGCCCTGGAGAACAGGGAGCCTTGTTATGCTGATGGGCGGGATGTAAATTGCCAACTGCCTCACTGGAGGAGTGCATTGTGTTCCCTAAAACAAGTAAACAACAGAGCTACAGAGCCAAGGCCACTTCAAGTCTAGGGAATATACCTTGGGAAAACTGCAAATCAATAAGAAAGAGCCACTTCCAAATTTAGGGCTGCACTGACTACAAGAACCTCAACTTGGGTACACCTTAAATATCCCAGGAAATATAAAAATGGTTCAAAACATTGTGGTACTTACGTACGATGGAATATCCCTCAGCCATGAAATCAATGTCATAAGACCAGTAGCAGCAAAGTGAGTGGATTCAGGTACGATGATTCTAAGTGAAATAAGTCACACAGAAAAAAGAAACTTATCATAAGATATCACTTATGAAGATCCTGTAAACATGGCTACACGTGAACTGAGTTAGGAAAGAGAACAGAGTCTCACATTTAGAAAACACTCTTATGCCTGCATAAAGGGGATGGAGAGGTCGGGTGATGCATAAAACCAGAGTTTGATATAAGCACAGGGACCGTTCCAAAAACCAACTTTGGAATAGACACGACCTACACCTTCCTCAGTGAAAGAGACTCAAAACCCCATATTTCCCGCAGAGGAATATATCTGACTAGTAAGAATCTTAAAACCTATGTATTGATATGACTCCATAAGGGAATCAAGTGTGTCTAGAGTGGCATAAACATGGCAGCGAGAATCAGCTCAAACCCACTATAAAAAGGAATTTCAAAAGCAAAACCAAAAAACAGGGAAATTCTTTACAATTCCTTCAGGGTGTCTGAGGAAACCTGGAAAGACCCTATCTACAATGACAGCTGGATGTGGCATAAGGCTGGACACTTGGGACTGAGAGGATTGGTGAGATTGGGTGAGCAAATGCAGACCCTTTCAAGCAATAATGCATGGCCCCCATTCCATGGGTCCCAACTCTCCAGGTTCAAGGGAATATTACTACAGCTATAACATGTACAGGAAACCTAGAGAATGGACACACTGTGAATACGAAAGGTTTCTAAAACTCAACGAATAGTCCCTCTCCTGGTGCTCCAGTTTGACTTTCCAACTGCCTTACTATCAATCTCCCAACTTGGAGAGACAGGCCCTTTAACCTCCTGGTTTGCACAGGTTCCCAATTTGGCAGAGGATGGAAGGGACGAGGGAGAACCCATGAGAGAGTAGCTGTTAGGCATTTGGACGGGCACATGTCACTCTAATTTCCCGGCAGGAAGAAGAATTAACCAAAGTCTCAGCCACCCACCGGGAACCAGTATAGGACAGGATCCAAAATTTTGGACTTGCGTTCAGCTCACAAAAAACGAGTTGAGAAATGGAGCTCAGGGGCACAGCAATTCACAAACTGGCAGAGTGATAAAGGACAACTATTGTCCAAAAATCTGTTGAGGGAAGTCAACGAGGCGGACTTGAAAGCGAGGCAAAATAGCAGGAAACAGATTTCAAGAGGTACCTTGGAATCGCCTGTAAAGCACAGGAAGAGGGGCACAACTTGGACAATGGTGCACTTGGCCAAAAAGGGCGTATGCGTTTTCTCCTGAATATATTCAGGAGAAAACGCATACGCCCTTTTTGGCCAAGCAAGCAAGCGGGCAATGCAAATCTGCACTACAAAGAAGTATCACTTCCCACCGGTCAAAAGGGACATCCACAAAATGTGTAAAAACCAGAAAGGCAAGACAGGCCCTGGAGAACAGGGAGCCTTGTTATGCTGATGGGCGGGATGTAAATTGCCAACTGCCTCACTGGAGGAGTGCATTGTGTTCCCTAAAACAAGTAAACAACAGAGCTACAGAGCCAAGGCCACTTCCAGTCTAGGGAATATACCTTGGGAAAACTGAAAATCAATAAGAAAGAGCCACTTCCAAATTTAGGGCTGCACTGACTACAAGAACCTCAACTTGGGTACACCTTAAATATCCCAGGAAATATAAAAATGGTTCAAAACATTGTGGTACTTACGTACGATGGAATATCCCTCAGCCATGAAATCAATGTCATAAGACCAGTAGCAGCAAAGTGAGTGGATTCAGGTACGATGATTCTAAGTGAAATAAGTCACACAGAAAAAGAAACTTATCATAAGATATCACTTATGAAGATCCTGTAAACATGGCTACACGTGAACTGAGTTAGGAAAGAGAACAGAGTCTCACATTTAGAAAACACTCTTATGCCTGCATAAAGGGGAAGGAGAGGTGGGGTGATGCATAAAACCAGAGTTTGATATAAGCACAGGGACCGTTTCAAAAACCAACTTTGGAATTGACAAGACCGACACCTTCCTTAGTGAAAGAGACTCAAAACCCCATATTTCCCGCAGAGGAATATATCTGACTAGTAACAATCTTAAAACCTATGTATTGATATGTCTCCATAAGGGAATCAAGTGTGTCTAGGGTGGCATAAACATGGCAGCGAGAATCAGCTCAAACCCACTATAAAAAGGAATTTCAAAAGCAAAACCAAAAAACAGGGAAATTCTTTACAATTCCTTCAGGGTGTCTGAGGAAACCTGGAAAGACCCTATCTACAATGACAGCTGTATGTGGCATAAGGCTGGACACTTGGGACTGAGAGGATTGGTGAGATTGGGTGAGCAAATGCAGACCCTTTCAAGCAATAATGCATGGACCCCATTCCATGGGTCCCAACTCTCCAGGTTCAAGGGAATATTACTACAGCTATAACATGTACAGGAAACCTAGAGAATGGACACACTGTGAATACGAAAGGTTTCTAAAACTCAACGAATAGTCCCTCTCCTGGTGCTCCAGTTTGACTTTCCAACTGCCTTACTATCAATCTCCCAACTTGGAGAGACAGGCCCTTTAACCTCCTGGTTTGCACAGGTTCCCAATTTGCCAGAGGATGGAAGGGACGAGGGAGAACCCATGAGAGAGTAGCTGTTAGGCATTTGGACGGGCACATGTCACTCTAATTTCCCGGCAGGAAGAAGAATTAACCAAAGTCTCAGCCACCCACCGGGAACCAGTATAGGACATGATCCAAAATTTTGGACTTGCGTTCAGCTCACAAAAAACGAGTTGAGAAATGGAGCTCAGGGGCACAGCAATTCACAAACTGGCAGAGTGATAAAGGACAACTATCATCCAAAAATCTGTTGAGGGAAGTCAATGAGGCGGACTTGAAAGCGAGGCAAAATAGCAGGAAACAGATTTCAAGAGGTACCTTGGAATCGCCTGTAAAGCACAGGAAGAGGGGCACAACTTGGACAATGGTGCACTTGGCCAAAAAGGGCGTATGCGTTTTCTCCTGAATATATTCAGGAGAAAACGCATACGCCCTTTTTGGCCAAGCAAGCAAGCGGGCAATGCAAATCTGCACTACAAAGAAGTATCACTTCCCACCGGTCAAAAGGGACATCCACAAAATGTGTAAAAACCAGAAAGGCAAGACAGGCCCTGGATAACTGGGAGCCTTGTTATGCTGATGGGCGGGATGTAAATTGCCAACTGCCTCACTGGAGGAGTGCATTGTGTTCCCTAAAACAAGTAAACAACAGAGCTACAGAGCCAAGGCCACTTCCAGTCTAGGGAATATACCTTGGGAAAACTGAAAATCAATAAGAAAGAGCCACCTCCAAATTTAGGGCTGCACTGACTACAAGAACCTCAACTTGGGTACACCTTAAATATCCCAGGAAATATAAAAATGGTTCAAAACATTGTGGTACTTACGTACGATGGAATATCCCTCAGCCATGAAATCAATGTCATAAGACCAGTAGCAGCAAAGTGAGTGGATTCAGGTACGATGATTCTAAGTGAAATAAGTCACACAGAAAAAGAAACTTATCATAAGATATCACTTAGGAAGATCCTGTAAACATGGCTACACGTGAACTGAGTTAGGAAAGAGAACAGAGTCTCACATTTAGAAAACACTCTTATGCCTGCATAAAGGGGATGGAGAGGTCGGGTGATGCATAAAAGCAGAGTTTGATATAAGCACAGGGACCGTTCCAAAAACCAACTTTGGAATAGACAAGACCTACACCTTCCTCAGTGAAAGAGACTCAAAACCCCATATTTCCTGCAGAGGAATATATCTGACTAGTAAGAATCTTAAAACCTATGTATTGATATGACTCCATAAGGGAATCAAGTGTGTCTAGAGTGGCATAAACATGGCAGCGAGAATCAGCTCAAACCCACTATAAAAAGGAATTTCAAAAGCAAAACCAAAAAACAGGGAAATTCTTTACAATTCCTTCAGGGTGTCTGAGGAAACCTGGAAAGACCCTATCTACAATGACAGCTGGATGTGGCATAAGGCTGGACACTTGGGACTGAGAGGATTGGTGAGATTGGGTGAGCAAATGCAGACCCTTTCAAGCAATAATGCATGGCCCCCATTCCATGGGTCCCAACTCTCCAGGTTCAAGGGAATATTACTACAGCTATAACATGTACAGGAAACCTAGAGAATGTACACATTGTGAATACGAAAGGTTTCTAAAACTCAATGAATAGTCCCTCTCCTGGTGCTCCAGTTTGACTTTCCAACTGCCTTACTACCAATCTCCCAACTTGGAGAGACAGGCCCTTTAACCTCCTGGTTTGCACAGGTTCCCAATTTGCCAGAGGATGGAAGGGACGAGGGAGAACCCATGAGAGAGTAGCTGTTAGGCATTTGGACGGGCACATGTCACTCTAATTTCCCGGCAGGAAGAAGAATTAACCAAAGTCTCAGCCACCCACCGGGAACCAGTATAGGACATGATCCAAAATTTTGGACTTGTGTTCAGCTCACAAAAAACGAGTTGAGAAATGGAGCTCAGCGGCACAGCAATTCACAAACTGGCAGAGTGATAAAGGACAACTATCGTCCAAAAATTTGTTGAGGGAAGTCAACGAGGCGGACTTGAAAGTGAGGCAAAATAGCAGGAAACAGATTTCAAGAGGTACCTTGGAATCGCCTGTAAAGCACAGGAAGAGGGGCACAACTTGGACAATGGTGCACTTGGCCAAAAAGGGCGTATGCGTTTTCTCCTGAATATATTCAGGAGAAAACGCATACGCCCTTTTTGGCCAAGCAAGCAAGCGGGCAATGCAAATCTGCACTACAAAGAAGTATCACTTCCCACCGGTCAAAAGGGACATCCACAAAATGTGTAAAAACCAGAAAGGCAAGACAGGCCCTGGAGAACTGGGAGCCTTGTTATGCTGATGGGCGGGATGTAAATTGCCAACTGCCTCACTGGAGGAGTGCATTGTGTTCCCTAAAACAAGTAAACAACAGAGCTACAGAGCCAAGGCCACTTCCAGTCTAGGGAATATACCTTGGGAAAACTGAAAATCAATAAGAAAGAGCCACCTCCAAATTTAGGGCTGCACTGACTACAAGAACCTCAACTTGGGTACACCTTAAATATCCCAGGAAATATAAAAATGGTTCAAAACATTGTGGTACTTACGTACGATGGAATATCCCTCAGCCATGAAATCAATGTCATAAGACCAGTAGCAGCAAAGTGAGTGGATTCAGGTACGATGATTCTAAGTGAAATAAGTCACACAGAAAAAGAAACTTATCATAAGATATCACTTATGAAGATCCTGTAAACATGGCTACACGTGAATTGAGTTAGGAAAGAGAACACAGTCTCACATTTAGAAAACACTCTTATGCCTGCATAAAGGGGAAGGAGAGGTGGGGTGATGCATAAAACCAGAGTTTGATAGAAGCACAGGGACCGTTTCAAAAACCAACTTTGGAATTGACAAGACCGACACCTTCCTTAGTGAAAGAGACTCAAAACCCCATATTTCCCACAGAGGAATATATCTGACTAGTAAGAATCTTAAAACCTATGTATTGATATGTCTCCATAAGGGAATCAAGTGTGTCTAGAGTGGCATAAACATGGCAGCGAGAATCAGCTCAAACCCACTATAAAAAGGAATTTCAAAAGCAAAACCAAAAAACAGGGAAATTCTTTACAATTCCTTCAGGGTGTCTGAGGAAACCTGGAAAGACCCTATCTACAATGACAGCTGTATGTGGCATAAGGCTGGACACTTGGGACTGAGAGGATTGGTGAGATTGGGTGAGCAAATGCAGACCCTTTCAAGCAATAATGCATGGCCCCCATTCCATGGGTCCCAACTCTCCAGGTTCAAGGGAATATTACTACAGCTATAACATGTACAGGAAACCTAGAGAATGGACACACTGTGAATACGAAAGGTTTCTAAAACTCAACGAATAGTCCCTCTCCTGGTGCTCCAGTTTGACTTTCCAACTGCCTTACTATCAATCTCCCAACTTGGAGAGACAGGCCCTTTAACCTCCTGGTTTGCACAGGTTCCCAATTTGCCAGAGGATGGAAGGGACGAGGGAGAACCCATGAGAGAGTAGCTGTTAGGCATTTGGACGGGCACATGTCACTCTAATTTCCCGGCAGGAAGAAGAATTAACCAAAGTCTCAGCCACCCACCGGGAACCAGTATAGGACATGATCCAAAATTTTGGACTTGCGTTCAGCTCACAAAAAACGAGTTGAGAAATGGAGCTCAGGGGCACAGCAATTCACAAACTGGCAGAGTGATAAAGGACAACTATCATCCAAAAATCTGTTGAGGGAAGTCAATGAGGCGGACTTGAAAGCGAGGCAAAATAGCAGGAAACAGATTTCAAGAGGTACCTTGGAATCGCCTGTAAAGCACAGGAAGAGGGGCACAACTTGGACAATGGTGCACTTGGCCAAAAAGGGCGTATGCGTTTTCTCCTGAATATATTCAGGAGAAAACGCATACGCCCTTTTTGGCCAAGCAAGCAAGCGGGCAATGCAAATCTGCACTACAAAGAAGTATCACTTCCCACCGGTCAAAAGGGACATCCACAAAATGTGTAAAAACCAGAAAGGCAAGACAGGCCCTGGAGAACTGGGAGCCTTGTTATGCTGATGGGCGGGATGTAAATTGCCAACTGCCTCACTGGAGGAGTGCATTGTGTTCCCTAAAACAAGTAAACAACAGAGCTACAGAGCCAAGGCCACTTCCAGTCTAGGGAATATACCTTGGGAAAACTGAAAATCAATAAGAAAGAGCCACCTCCAAATTTAGGGCTGCACTGACTACAAGAACCTCAACTTGGGTACACCTTAAATATCCCAGGAAATATAAAAATGGTTCAAAACATTGTGGTACTTACGTACGATGGAATATCCCTCAGCCATGAAATCAATGTCATAAGACCAGTAGCAGCAAAGTGAGTGGATTCAGGTACGATGATTCTAAGTGAAATAAGTCACACAGAAAAAGAAACTTATCATAAGATATCACTTAGGAAGATCCTGTAAACATGGCTACACGTGAACTGAGTTAGGAAAGAGAACAGAGTCTCACATTTAGAAAACACTCTTATGCCTGCATAAAGGGGATGGAGAGGTCGGGTGATGCATAAAACCAGAGTTTGATATAAGCACAGGGACCGTTCCAAAAACCAACTTTGGAATAGACAAGACCTACACCTTCCTCAGTGAAAGAGACTCAAAAGCCCATATTTCCCGCAGAGGAATATATCTGACTAGTAAGAATCTTAAAACCTATGTATTGATATGACTCCATAAGGGAATCAAGTGTGTCTAGAGTGGCATAAACATGGCAGCGAGAATCAGCTCAAACCCACTATAAAAAGGAATTTCAAAAGCAAAACCAAAAAACAGGGAAATTCTTTACAATTCCTTCAGGGTGTCTGAGGAAACCTGGAAAGACCCTATCTACAATGACAGCTGGATGTGGCATAAGGCTGGACACTTGGGACTGAGAGGATTGGTGAGATTGGGTGAGCAAATGCAGACCCTTTCAAGCAATAATGCATGGCCGCCATTCCATGGGTCCCAACTCTCCAGGTTCAAGGGAATATTACTACAGCTATAACATGTACAGGAAACCTAGAGAATGGACACACTGTGAATACGAAAGGTTTCTAAAACTCAACGAATAGTCCCTCTCCTGGTGCTCCAGTTTGACTTTCCAACTGCCTTACTATCAATCTCCCAACTTGGAGAGACAGGCCCTTTAACCTCCTGGTTTGCACAGGTTCCCAATTTGCCAGAGGATGGAAGGGACGAGGGAGAACCCATGAGAGAGTAGCTGTTAGGCATTTGGACGGGCACATGTCACTCTAATTTCCCGGCAGGAAGAAGAATTAACCAAAGTCTCAGCCACCCACCGGGAACCAGTATAGGACAGGATCCAAAATTTTGGACTTGTGTTCAGCTCACAAAAAACGAGTTGAGAAATGGAGCTCAGGGGCACAGCAATTCACAAACTGGCAGAGTGATAAAGGACAACTATTGTCCAAAAATCTGTTGAGGGAAGTCAACGAGGCGGACTTGAAAGCGAGGCAAAATAGCAGGAAACAGATTTCAAGAGGTACCTTGGAATCGCCTGTAAAGCACAGGAAGAGGGGCACAACTTGGACAATGGTGCACTTGGCCAAAAAGGGCGTATGCGTTTTCTCCTGAATATATTCAGGAGAAAACGCATACGCCCTTTTTGGCCAAGCAAGCAAGCGGGCAATGCAAATCTGCACTACAAAGAAGTATCACTTCCCACCGGTCAAAAGGGACATCCACAAAATGTGTAAAAACCAGAAAGGCAAGACAGGCCCTGGAGAACAGGGAGCCTTGTTATGCTGATGGGCGGGATGTAAATTGCCAACTGCCTCACTGGAGGAGTGCATTGTGTTCCCTAAAACAAGTAAACAACAGAGCTACAGAGCCAAGGCCACTTCCAGTCTAGGGAATATACCTTGGGAAAACTGCAAATCAATAAGAAAGAGCCACTTCCAAATTTAGGGCTGCACTGACTACAAGAACCTCAACTTGGGTACACCTTAAATATCCCAGGAAATATAAAAATGGTTCAAAACATTGTGGTACTTACGTACGATGGAATATCCCTCAGCCATGAAATCAATGTCATAAGACCAGTAGCAGCAAAGTGAGTGGATTCAGGTACGATGATTCTAAGTGAAATAAGTCACACAGAAAAAAGAAACTTATCATAAGATATCACTTATGAAGATCCTGTAAACATGGCTACACGTGAACTGAGTTAGGAAAGAGAACAGAGTCTCACATTTAGAAAACACTCTTATGCCTGCATAAAGGGGATGGAGAGGTCGGGTGATGCATAAAACCAGAGTTTGATATAAGCACAGGGACCGTTCCAAAAACCAACTTTGGAATAGACACGACCTACACCTTCCTCAGTGAAAGAGACTCAAAACCCCATATTTCCCGCAGAGGAATATATCTGACTAGTAAGAATCTTAAAACCTATGTATTGATATGACTCCATAAGGGAATCAAGTGTGTCTAGAGTGGCATAAACATGGCAGCGAGAATCAGCTCAAACCCACTATAAAAAGGAATTTCAAAAGCAAAACCAAAAAACAGGGAAATTCTTTACAATTCCTTCAGGGTGTCTGAGGAAACCTGGAAAGACCCTATCTACAATGACAGCTGGATGTGGCATAAGGCTGGACACTTGGGACTGAGAGGATTGGTGAGATTGGGTGAGCAAATGCAGACCCTTTCAAGCAATAATGCATGGCCCCCATTCCATGGGTCCCAACTCTCCAGGTTCAAGGGAATATTACTACAGCTATAACATGTACAGGAAACCTAGAGAATGGACACACTGTGAATACGAAAGGTTTCTAAAACTCAACGAATAGTCCCTCTCCTGGTGCTCCAGTTTGACTTTCCAACTGCCTTACTATCAATCTCCCAACTTGGAGAGACAGGCCCTTTAACCTCCTGGTTTGCACAGGTTCCCAATTTGCCAGAGGATGGAAGGGACGAGGGAGAACCCATGAGAGAGTAGCTGTTAGGCATTTGGACGGGCACATGTCACTCTAATTTCCCGGCAGGAAGAAGAATTAACCAAAGTCTCAGCCACCCACCGGGAACCAGTATAGGACAGGATCCAAAATTTTGGACTTGCGTTCAGCTCACAAAAAACGAGTTGAGAAATGGAGCTCAGGGGCACAGCAATTCACAAACTGGCAGAGTGATAAAGGACAACTATTGTCCAAAAATCTGTTGAGGGAAGTCAACGAGGCGGACTTGAAAGCGAGGCAAAATAGCAGGAAACAGATTTCAAGAGGTACCTTGGAATCGCCTGTAAAGCACAGGAAGAGGGGCACAACTTGGACAATGGTGCACTTGGCCAAAAAGGGCGTATGCGTTTTCTCCTGAATATATTCAGGAGAAAACGCATACGCCCTTTTTGGCCAAGCAAGCAAGCGGGCAATGCAAATCTGCACTACAAAGAAGTATCACTTCCCACCGGTCAAAAGGGACATCCACAAAATGTGTAAAAACCAGAAAGGCAAGACAGGCCCTGGAGAACAGGGAGCCTTGTTATGCTGATGGGCGGGATGTAAATTGCCAACTGCCTCACTGGAGGAGTGCATTGTGTTCCCTAAAACAAGTAAACAACAGAGCTACAGAGCCAAGGCCACTTCCAGTCTAGGGAATATACCTTGGGAAAACTGAAAATCAATAAGAAAGAGCCACTTCCAAATTTAGGGCTGCACTGACTACAAGAACCTCAACTTGGGTACACCTTAAATATCCCAGGAAATATAAAAATGGTTCAAAACATTGTGGTACTTACGTACGATGGAATATCCCTCAGCCATGAAATCAATGTCATAAGACCAGTAGCAGCAAAGTGAGTGGATTCAGGTACGATGATTCTAAGTGAAATAAGTCACACAGAAAAAGAAACTTATCATAAGATATCACTTATGAAGATCCTGTAAACATGGCTACACGTGAACTGAGTTAGGAAAGAGAACAGAGTCTCACATTTAGAAAACACTCTTATGCCTGCATAAAGGGGAAGGAGAGGTGGGGTGATGCATAAAACCAGAGTTTGATATAAGCACAGGGACCGTTTCAAAAACCAACTTTGGAATTGACAAGACCGACACCTTCCTTAGTGAAAGAGACTCAAAACCCCATATTTCCCGCAGAGGAATATATCTGACTAGTAACAATCTTAAAACCTATGTATTGATATGTCTCCATAAGGGAATCAAGTGTGTCTAGGGTGGCATAAACATGGCAGCGAGAATCAGCTCAAACCCACTATAAAAAGGAATTTCAAAAGCAAAACCAAAAAACAGGGAAATTCTTTACAATTCCTTCAGGGTGTCTGAGGAAACCTGGAAAGACCCTATCTACAATGACAGCTGTATGTGGCATAAGGTTGGACACTTGGGACTGAGAGGATTGGTGAGATTGGGTGAGCAAATGCAGACCCTTTCAAGCAATAATGCATGGACCCCATTCCATGGGTCCCAACTCTCCAGGTTCAAGGGAATATTACTACAGCTATAACATGTACAGGAAACCTAGAGAATGGACACACTGTGAATACGAAAGGTTTCTAAAACTCAACGAATAGTCCCTCTCCTGGTGCTCCAGTTTGACTTTCCAACTGCCTTACTATCAATCTCCCAACTTGGAGAGACAGGCCCTTTAACCTCCTGGTTTGCACAGGTTCCCAATTTGCCAGAGGATGGAAGGGACGAGGGAGAACCCATGAGAGAGTAGCTGTTAGGCATTTGGACGGGCACATGTCACTCTAATTTCCCGGCAGGAAGAAGAATTAACCAAAGTCTCAGCCACCCACCGGGAACCAGTATAGGACATGATCCAAAATTTTGGACTTGCGTTCAGCTCACAAAAAACGAGTTGAGAAATGGAGCTCAGGGGCACAGCAATTCACAAACTGGCAGAGTGATAAAGGACAACTATCATCCAAAAATCTGTTGAGGGAAGTCAATGAGGCGGACTTGAAAGCGAGGCAAAATAGCAGGAAACAGATTTCAAGAGGTACCTTGGAATCGCCTGTAAAGCACAGGAAGAGGGGCACAACTTGGACAATGGTGCACTTGGCCAAAAAGGGCGTATGCGTTTTCTCCTGAATATATTCAGGAGAAAACGCATACGCCCTTTTTGGCCAAGCAAGCAAGCGGGCAATGCAAATCTGCACTACAAAGAAGTATCACTTCCCACCGGTCAAAAGGGACATCCACAAAATGTGTAAAAACCAGAAAGGCAAGACAGGCCCTGGAGAACTGGGAGCCTTGTTATGCTGATGGGCGGGATGTAAATTGCCAACTGCCTCACTGGAGGAGTGCATTGTGTTCCCTAAAACAAGTAAACAACAGAGCTACAGAGCCAAGGCCACTTCCAGTCTAGGGAATATACCTTGGGAAAACTGAAAATCAATAAGAAAGAGCCACCTCCAAATTTAGGGCTGCACTGACTACAAGAACCTCAACTTGGGTACACCTTAAATATCCCAGGAAATATAAAAATGGTTCAAAACATTGTGGTACTTACGTACGATGGAATATCCCTCAGCCATGAAATCAATGTCATAAGACCAGTAGCAGCAAAGTGAGTGGATTCAGGTACGATGATTCTAAGTGAAATAAGTCACACAGAAAAAGAAACTTATCATAAGATATCACTTAGGAAGATCCTGTAAACATGGCTACACGTGAACTGAGTTAGGAAAGAGAACAGAGTCTCACATTTAGAAAACACTCTTATGCCTGCATAAAGGGGATGGAGAGGTCGGGTGATGCATAAAAGCAGAGTTTGATATAAGCACAGGGACCGTTCCAAAAACCAACTTTGGAATAGACAAGACCTACACCTTCCTCAGTGAAAGAGACTCAAAACCCCATATTTCCTGCAGAGGAATATATCTGACTAGTAAGAATCTTAAAACCTATGTATTGATATGACTCCATAAGGGAATCAAGTGTGTCTAGAGTGGCATAAACATGGCAGCGAGAATCAGCTCAAACCCACTATAAAAAGGAATTTCAAAAGCAAAACCAAAAAACAGGGAAATTCTTTACAATTCCTTCAGGGTGTCTGAGGAAACCTGGAAAGACCCTATCTACAATGACAGCTGGATGTGGCATAAGGCTGGACACTTGGGACTGAGAGGATTGGTGAGATTGGGTGAGCAAATGCAGACCCTTTCAAGCAATAATGCATGGCCCCCATTCCATGGGTCCCAACTCTCCAGGTTCAAGGGAATATTACTACAGCTATAACATGTACAGGAAACCTAGAGAATGTACACATTGTGAATACGAAAGGTTTCTAAAACTCAATGAATAGTCCCTCTCCTGGTGCTCCAGTTTGACTTTCCAACTGCCTTACTACCAATCTCCCAACTTGGAGAGACAGGCCCTTTAACCTCCTGGTTTGCACAGGTTCCCAATTTGCCAGAGGATGGAAGGGACGAGGGAGAACCCATGAGAGAGTAGCTGTTAGGCATTTGGACGGGCACATGTCACTCTAATTTCCCGGCAGGAAGAAGAATTAACCAAAGTCTCAGCCACCCACCGGGAACCAGTATAGGACATGATCCAAAATTTTGGACTTGTGTTCAGCTCACAAAAAACGAGTTGAGAAATGGAGCTCAGCGGCACAGCAATTCACAAACTGGCAGAGTGATAAAGGACAACTATCGTCCAAAAATTTGTTGAGGGAAGTCAACGAGGCGGACTTGAAAGTGAGGCAAAATAGCAGGAAACAGATTTCAAGAGGTACCTTGGAATCGCCTGTAAAGCACAGGAAGAGGGGCACAACTTGGACAATGGTGCACTTGGCCAAAAAGGGCGTATGCGTTTTCTCCTGAATATATTCAGGAGAAAACGCATACGCCCTTTTTGGCCAAGCAAGCAAGCGGGCAATGCAAATCTGCACTACAAAGAAGTATCACTTCCCACCGGTCAAAAGGGACATCCACAAAATGTGTAAAAACCAGAAAGGCAAGACAGGCCCTGGAGAACTGGGAGCCTTGTTATGCTGATGGGCGGGATGTAAATTGCCAACTGCCTCACTGGAGGAGTGCATTGTGTTCCCTAAAACAAGTAAACAACAGAGCTACAGAGCCAAGGCCACTTCCAGTCTAGGGAATATACCTTGGGAAAACTGAAAATCAATAAGAAAGAGCCACCTCCAAATTTAGGGCTGCACTGACTACAAGAACCTCAACTTGGGTACACCTTAAATATCCCAGGAAATATAAAAATGGTTCAAAACATTGTGGTACTTACGTACGATGGAATATCCCTCAGCCATGAAATCAATGTCATAAGACCAGTAGCAGCAAAGTGAGTGGATTCAGGTACGATGATTCTAAGTGAAATAAGTCACACAGAAAAAGAAACTTATCATAAGATATCACTTATGAAGATCCTGTAAACATGGCTACACGTGAATTGAGTTAGGAAAGAGAACACAGTCTCACATTTAGAAAACACTCTTATGCCTGCATAAAGGGGAAGGAGAGGTGGGGTGATGCATAAAACCAGAGTTTGATAGAAGCACAGGGACCGTTTCAAAAACCAACTTTGGAATTGACAAGACCGACACCTTCCTTAGTGAAAGAGACTCAAAACCCCATATTTCCCACAGAGGAATATATCTGACTAGTAAGAATCTTAAAACCTATGTATTGATATGTCTCCATAAGGGAATCAAGTGTGTCTAGAGTGGCATAAACATGGCAGCGAGAATCAGCTCAAACCCACTATAAAAAGGAATTTCAAAAGCAAAACCAAAAAACAGGGAAATTCTTTACAATTCCTTCAGGGTGTCTGAGGAAACCTGGAAAGACCCTATCTACAATGACAGCTGGATGTGGCATAAGGCTGGACACTTGGGACTGAGAGGATTGGTGAGATTGGGTGAGCAAATGCAGACCCTTTCAAGCAATAATGCATGGCCCCCATTCCATGGGTCCCAACTCTCCAGGTTCAAGGGAATATTACTACAGCTATAACATGTACAGGAAACCTAGAGAATGGACACACTGTGAATACGAAAGGTTTCTAAAACTCAACGAATAGTCCCTCTCCTGGTGCTCCAGTTTGACTTTCCAACTGCCTTACTATCAATCTCCCAACTTGGAGAGACAGGCCCTTTAACCTCCTGGTTTGCACAGGTTCCCAATTTGGCAGAGGATGGAAGGGACGAGGGAGAACCCATGAGAGAGTAGCTGTTAGGCATTTGGACGGGCACATGTCACTCTAATTTCCCGGCAGGAAGAAGAATTAACCAAAGTCTCAGCCACCCACCGGGAACCAGTATAGGACATGATCCAAAATTTTGGACTTGCGTTCAGCTCACAAAAAACGAGTTGAGAAATGGAGCTCAGGGGCACAGCAATTCACAAACTGGCAGAGTGATAAAGGACAACTATCATCCAAAAATCTGTTGAGGGAAGTCAATGAGGCGGACTTGAAAGCGAGGCAAAATAGCAGGAAACAGATTTCAAGAGGTACCTTGGAATCGCCTGTAAAGCACAGGAAGAGGGGCACAACTTGGACAATGGTGCACTTGGCCAAAAAGGGCGTATGCGTTTTCTCCTGAATATATTCAGGAGAAAACGCATACGCCCTTTTTGGCCAAGCAAGCAAGCGGGCAATGCAAATCTGCACTACAAAGAAGTATCACTTCCCACCGGTCAAAAGGGACATCCACAAAATGTGTAAAAACCAGAAAGGCAAGACAGGCCCTGGAGAACTGGGAGCCTTGTTATGCTGATGGGCGGGATGTAAATTGCCAACTGCCTCACTGGAGGAGTGCATTGTGTTCCCTAAAACAAGTAAACAACAGAGCTACAGAGCCAAGGCCACTTCCAGTCTAGGGAATATACCTTGGGAAAACTGAAAATCAATAAGAAAGAGCCACCTCCAAATTTAGGGCTGCACTGACTACAAGAACCTCAACTTGGGTACACCTTAAATATCCCAGGAAATATAAAAATGGTTCAAAACATTGTGGTACTTACGTACGATGGAATATCCCTCAGCCATGAAATCAATGTCATAAGACCAGTAGCAGCAAAGTGAGTGGATTCAGGTACGATGATTCTAAGTGAAATAAGTCACACAGAAAAAGAAACTTATCATAAGATATCACTTAGGAAGATCCTGTAAACATGGCTACACGTGAACTGAGTTAGGAAAGAGAACAGAGTCTCACATTTAGAAAACACTCTTATGCCTGCATAAAGGGGATGGAGAGGTCGGGTGATGCATAAAAGCAGAGTTTGATATAAGCACAGGGACCGTTCCAAAAACCAACTTTGGAATAGACAAGACCTACACCTTCCTCAGTGAAAGAGACTCAAAACCCCATATTTCCTGCAGAGGAATATATCTGACTAGTAAGAATCTTAAAACCTATGTATTGATATGACTCCATAAGGGAATCAAGTGTGTCTAGAGTGGCATAAACATGGCAGCGAGAATCAGCTCAAACCCACTATAAAAAGGAATTTCAAAAGCAAAACCAAAAAACAGGGAAATTCTTTACAATTCCTTCAGGGTGTCTGAGGAAACCTGGAAAGACCCTATCTACAATGACAGCTGGATGTGGCATAAGGCTGGACACTTGGGACTGAGAGGATTGGTGAGATTGGGTGAGCAAATGCAGACCCTTTCAAGCAATAATGCATGGCCCCCAATCCATGGGTCCCAACTCTCCAGGTTCAAGGGAATATTACTACAGCTATAACATGTACAGGAAACCTAGAGAATGTACACATTGTGAATACGAAAGGTTTCTAAAACTCAATGAATAGTCCCTCTCCTGGTGCTCCAGTTTGACTTTCCAACTGCCTTACTACCAATCTCCCAACTTGGAGAGACAGGCCCTTTAACCTCCTGGTTTGCACAGGTTCCCAATTTGCCAGAGGATGGAAGGGACGAGGGAGAACCCATGAGAGAGTAGCTGTTAGGCATTTGGACGGGCACATGTCACTCTAATTTCCCGGCAGGAAGAAGAATTAACCAAAGTCTCAGCCACCCACCGGGAACCAGTATAGGACATGATCCAAAATTTTGGACTTGTGTTCAGCTCACAAAAAACGAGTTGAGAAATGGAGCTCAGCGGCACAGCAATTCACAAACTGGCAGAGTGATAAAGGACAACTATCGTCCAAAAATTTGTTGAGGGAAGTCAACGAGGCGGACTTGAAAGTGAGGCAAAATAGCAGGAAACAGATTTCAAGAGGTACCTTGGAATCGCCTGTAAAGCACAGGAAGAGGGGCACAACTTGGACAATGGTGCACATGGCCAAAAAGGGCGTATGCGTTTTCTCCTGAATATATTCAGGAGAAAACGCATACGCCCTTTTTGGCCAAGCAAGCAAGCGGGCAATGCAAATCTGCACTACAAAGAAGTATCACTTCCCACCGGTCAAAAGGGACATCCACAAAATGTGTAAAAACCAGAAAGGCAAGACAGGCCCTGGAGAACTGGGAGCCTTGTTATGCTGATGGGCGGGATGTAAATTGCCAACTGCCTCACTGGAGGAGTGCATTGTGTTCCCTAAAACAAGTAAACAACAGAGCTACAGAGCCAAGGCCACTTCCAGTCTAGGGAATATACCTTGGGAAAACTGAAAATCAATAAGAAAGAGCCACCTCCAAATTTAGGGCTGCACTGACTACAAGAACCTCAACTTGGGTACACCTTAAATATCCCAGGAAATATAAAAATGGTTCAAAACATTGTGGTACTTACGTACGATGGAATATCCCTCAGCCATGAAATCAATGTCATAAGACCAGTAGCAGCAAAGTGAGTGGATTCAGGTACGATGATTCTAAGTGAAATAAGTCACACAGAAAAAGAAACTTATCATAAGATATCACTTATGAAGATCCTGTAAACATGGCTACACGTGAATTGAGTTAGGAAAGAGAACACAGTCTCACATTTAGAAAACACTCTTATGCCTGCATAAAGGGGAAGGAGAGGTGGGGTGATGCATAAAACCAGAGTTTGATAGAAGCACAGGGACCGTTTCAAAAACCAACTTTGGAATTGACAAGACCGACACCTTCCTTAGTGAAAGAGACTCAAAACCCCATATTTCCCACAGAGGAATATATCTGACTAGTAAGAATCTTAAAACCTATGTATTGATATGTCTCCATAAGGGAATCAAGTGTGTCTAGAGTGGCATAAACATGGCAGCGAGAATCAGCTCAAACCCACTATAAAAAGGAATTTCAAAAGCAAAACCAAAAAACAGGGAAATTCTTTACAATTCCTTCAGGGTGTCTGAGGAAACCTGGAAAGACCCTATCTACAATGACAGCTGGATGTGGCATAAGGCTGGACACTTGGGACTGAGAGGATTGGTGAGATTGGGTGAGCAAATGCAGACCCTTTCAAGCAATAATGCATGGCCCCCATTCCATGGGTCCCAACTCTCCAGGTTCAAGGGAATATTACTACAGCTATAACATGTACAGGAAACCTAGAGAATGGACACACTGTGAATACGAAAGGTTTCTAAAACTCAATAAATAGTCCCTCTCCTGGTGCTCCAGTTTGACTTTCCAACTGCCTTACTATCAATCTCCCAACTTGGAGAGACAGGCCCTTTAACCTCCTGGTTTGCACAGGTTCCCAATTTGGCAGAGGATGGAAGGGACGAGGGAGAACCCATGAGAGAGTAGCTGTTAGGCATTTGGACGGGCACATGTCCCTCTAATTTCCCGGCAGGAAGAAGAATTAACCAAAGTCTCAGCCACCCACCGGGAACCAGTATAGGACATGATCCAAAATTTTGGACTTGTGTTCAGCTCACAAAAAAAGAGTTGAGAAATGGAGCTCAGGGGCACAGCAATTCACAAACTGGCAGAGTGATAAAGGACAACTATCGTCCAAAAATCTGTTGAGGGAAGTCAACGAGGCGGACTTGAAAGCGAGACAAAATAGCAGGAAACAGATTTCAAGAGGTACCTTGGAATCGCCTGTAAAGCACAGGAAGAGGGGCACAACTTGGACAATGGTGCACTTGGCCAAAAAGGGCGTATGCGTTTTCTCCTGAATATATTCAGGAGAAAACGCATACGCCCTTTTTGGCCAAGCAAGCAAGCGGGCAATGCAAATCTGCACTACAAAGAAGTATCACTTCCCACCGGTCAAAAGGGACATCCACAAAATGTGTAAAAACCAGAAAGGCAAGACAGGCCCTGGAGAACTGGGAGCCTTGTTATGCTGATGGGCGGGATGTAAATTGCCAACTGCCTCACTGGAGGAGTGCATTGTGTTCCCTAAAACAAGTAAACAACAGAGCTACAGAGCCAAGGCCACTTCCAGTCTAGGGAATATACCTTGGGAAAACTGAAAATCAATAAGAAAGAGCCACCTCCAAATTTAGGGCTGCACTGACTACAAGAACCTCAACTTGGGTACACCTTAAATATCCCAGGAAATATAAAAATGGTTCAAAACATTGTGGTACTTACGTACGATGGAATATCCCTCAGCCATGAAATCAATGTCATAAGACCAGTAGCAGCAAAGTGAGTGGATTCAGGTACGATGATTCTAAGTTAAATAAGTCACACAGAAAAAGAAACTTATCATAAGATATCACTTATGAAGATCCTGTAAACATGGCTACACGTGAACTGAGTTAGGAAAGAGAACAGAGTCTCACATTTAGAAAACACTCTTATGCCTGCATAAAGGGGAAGGAGAGGTGGGGTGATGCATAAAACCAGAGTTTGATATAAGCACAGGGACCGTTTCAAAAACCAACTTTGGAATTGACAAGACCGACACCTTCCTTAGTGAAAGAGACTCAAAACCCCATATTTCCCACAGAGGAATATATCTGACTAGTAAGAATCTTAAAACCTATGTATTGATATGTCTCCATAAGGGAATCAAGTGTGTCTAGAGTGGCATAAACATGGCAGCGAGAATCAGCTCAAACCCACTATAAAAAGGAATTTCAAAAGCAAAACCAAAAAACAGGGAAATTCTTTACAATTCCTTCAGGGTGTCTGAGGAAACCTGGAAAGACCCTATCTAAAATGACAGCTGGATGTGGCATAAGGCTGGACACTTGGGACTGAGAGGATTGGTGAGATTGGGTGAGCAAATGCAGACCCTTTCAAGCAATAATGCATGGCCCCCATTCCATGGGTCCCAACTCTCCAGGTTCAAGGGAATATTACTACAGCTATAACATGTACAGGAAACCTAGAGAATGGACACACTGTGAATACGAAAGGTTTCTAAAACTCAACGAATAGTCCCTCTCCTGGTGCTCCAGTTTGACTTTCCAACTGCCTTACTATCAATCTCCCAAGTTGGAGAGACAGGCCCTTTAACCTCCTGGTTTGCACAGGTTCCCAATTTGGCAGAGGATGGAAGGGACGAGGGAGAACCCATGAGAGAGTAGCTGTTAGGCATTTGGACGGGCACATGTCACTCTAATTTCCCGGCAGGAAGAAGAATTAACCAAAGTCTCAGCCACCCACGGGGAACCAGTATAGGACATGATCCAAAATTTTGGACTTGCGTTCAGCTCACAAAAAACGAGTTGAGAAATGGAGCTCAGGGGCACAGCAATTCACAAACTGGCAGAGTGATAAAGGACAACTATCGTCCAAAAATCTGTTGAGGGAAGTCAACGAGGCGGACTTGAAAGCGAGGCAAAATAGCAGGAAACAGATTTCAAGAGGTACCTTGGAATCGCCTGTAAAGCACAGGAAGAGGGGCACAACTTGGACAATGGTGCACTTGGCCAAAAAGGGCGTATGCGTTTTCTCCTGAATATATTCAGGAGAAAACGCATACGCCCTTTTTGGCCAAGCAAGCAAGCGGGCAATGCAAATCTGCACTACCAAGAAGTATCACTTCCCACCGGTCAAAAGGGACATCCACAAAATGTGTAAAAACCAGAAAGGCAAGACAGGCCCTGGAGAACAGGGAGCCTTGTTATGCTGATGGGCGGGATGTAAATTGCCAACTGCCTCACTGGAGGAGTGCATTGTGTTCCCTAAAACAAGTAAACAACAGAGCTACAGAGCCAAGGCCACTTCCAGTCTAGGGAATATACCTTGGGAAAACTGAAAATCAATAAGAAAGGGCCACCTCCAAATTTAGGGCTGCACTGACTACAAGAACCTCAACTTGGGTACACCTTAAATATCCCAGGAAATATAAAAATGGTTCAAAACATTGTGGTACTTACGTACGATGGAATATCCCTCAGCCATGAAATCAATGTCATAAGACCAGTAGCAGCAAAGTGAGTGGATTCAGGTACGATGATTCTAAGTGAAATAAGTCACACAGAAAAAGAAACTTATCATAAGATATCACTTATGAAGATCCTGTAAACATGGCTACACGTGAACTGAGTTAGGAAAGAGAACAGAGTCTCACATTTAGAAAACACTCTTATGCCTGCATAAAGGGGAAGGAGAGGTGGGGTGATGCATAAAACCAGAGTTTGATATAAGCACAGGGACCGTTTCAAAAACCAACTTTGGAATTGACAAGACCGACACCTTCCTTAGTGAAAGAGACTCAAAACCCCATATTTCCCACAGAGGAATATATCTGACTAGTAAGAATCTTAAAACCTATGTATTGATATGTCTCCATAAGGGAATCAAGTGTGTCTAGAGTGGCATAAACATGGCAGCGAGAATCAGCTCAAACCCACTATAAAAAGGAATTTCAAAAGCAAAACCAAAAAACAGGGAAATTCTTTACAATTCCTTCAGGGTGTCTGAGGAAACCTGGAAAGACCCTATCTACAATGACAGCTGGATGTGGCATAAGGCTGGACACTTGGGACTGAGAGGATTGGTGAGATTGGGTGAGCAAATGCAGACCCTTTCAAGCAATAATGCATGGCCCCCATTCCATGGGTCCCAACTCTCCAGGTTCAAGGGAATATTACTACAGCTATAACATGTACAGGAAACCTAGAGAATGGACACACTGTGAATACGAAAGGTTTCTAAAACTCAATAAATAGTCCCTCTCCTGGTGCTCCAGTTTGACTTTCCAACTGCCTTACTATCAATCTCCCAACTTGGAGAGACAGGCCCTTTAACCTCCTGGTTTGCACAGGTTCCCAATTTGCCAGAGGATGGAAGGGACGAGGGAGAACCCATGAGAGAGTAGCTGTTAGGCATTTGGACGGACACATGTCACTCTAATTTCCCGGCAGGAAGAAGAATTAACCAAAGTCTCAGCCACCCACCGGGAACCAGTATAGGACATGATCCAAAATTTTGGACTTGCGTTCAGCTCACAAAAAACGAGTTGAGAAATGGAGCTCAGGGGCACAGCAATTCACAAACTGGCAGAGTGATAAAGGACAACTATCGTCCAAAAATCTGTTGAGGGAAGTCAACGAGGCGGACTTGAAAGCGAGGCAAAATAGCAGGAAACAGATTTCAAGAGGTACCTTGGAATCGCCTGTAAAGCACAGGAAGAGGGGCACAACTTGGACAATGGTGCACTTGGCCAAAAAGGGCGTATGCGTTTTCTCCTGAATATATTCAGGAGAAAACGCATACGCCCTTTTTGGCCAAGCAAGCAAGCGGGCAATGCAAATCTGCACTACAAAGAAGTATCACTTCCCACCGGTCAAAAGGGACATCCACAAAATGTGTAAAAACCAGAAAGGCAAGACAGGCCCTGGAGAACAGGGAGCCTTGTTATGCTGATGGGCGGGATGTAAATTGCCAACTGCCTCACTGGAGGAGTGCATTGTGTTCCCTAAAACAAGTAAACAACAGA
This sequence comes from Mesoplodon densirostris, assembly GCF_025265405.1. Taxonomy (NCBI): domain Eukaryota; kingdom Metazoa; phylum Chordata; class Mammalia; order Artiodactyla; family Ziphiidae; genus Mesoplodon; species Mesoplodon densirostris. The sequence continues at coordinate 136,689,925 of NC_082666.1, read as the reverse complement.
GCTACAGAGCCAAGGCCACTTCCAGTCTACGGAATATACCTTGGGAAAACTGAAAATCAATAAGAAAGAGCCACCTCCAAATTTAGGGCTGCACTGACTACAAGAACCTCAACTTCAGTACACCTTAAATATCCCAGGAAATATAAAAATGGTTCAAAACATTGTGGTACTTACGTACGATGGAATATCCCTCAGCCATGAAATCAATGTCATAAGACCAGTAGCAGCAAAGTGAGTGGATTCAGGTACGATGATTCTAAGTGAAATAAGTCACACAGAAAAAGAAACTTATCATAAGATATCACTTATGAAGATCCTGTAAACATGGCTACACGTGAACTGAGTTAGGAAAGAGAACAGAGTCTCACATTTAGAAAACACTCTTATGCCTGCATAAAGGGGAAGGAGAGGTGGGGTGATGCATAAAACCAGAGTTTGATATAAGCACAGGGACCGTTTCAAAAACCAACTTTGGAATAGACAAGACCTACACCTTCATTCAGTGAAAGAGACTCAAAACCCCATATTTCCCACAGAGGAATATATCTGACTAGTAAGAATCTTAAAACCTATGTATTGATATGTCTCCATAAGGGAATCAAGTGTGTCTAGAGTGGCATAAACATGGCAGCGAGAATCAGCTCAAACCCACTATAAAAAGGAATTTCAAAAGCAAAACCAAAAAACAGGGAAATTCTTTACAATTCCTTCAGGGTGTCTGAGGAAACCTGGAAAGACCCTATCTACAATGACAGCTGGATGTGGCATAAGGCTGGACACTTGGGACTGAGAGGATTGGTGAGATTGGGTGAGCAAATGCAGACCCTTTCAAGCAATAATGCATGGCCCCCATTCCATGGGTCCCAACTCTCCAGGTTCAAGGGAATATTACTACAGCTATAACATGTACAGGAAACCTAGAGAATGGACACACTGTGAATACGAAAGGTTTCTAAAACTCAATAAATAGTCCCTCTCCTGGTGCTCCAGTTTGACTTTCCAACTGCCTTACTATCAATCTCCCAACTTGGAGAGACAGGCCCTTTAACCTCCTGGTTTGCACAGGTTCCCAATTTGCCAGAGGATGGAAGGGACGAGGGAGAACCCATGAGAGAGTAGCTGTTAGGCATTTGGACGGGCACATGCCACTCTAATTTCCCGGCAGGAAGAAGAATTAACCAAAGTCTCAGCCACCCACCGGGAACCAGTATAGGACATGATCCAAAATTTTGGACTTGCGTTCAGCTCACAAAAAACGAGTTGAGAAATGGAGCTCAGGGGCACAGCAATTCACAAACTGGCAGAGTGATAAAGGACAACTATCGTCCAAAAATCTGTTGAGGGAAGTCAACGAGGCGGACTTGAAAGCGAGGCAAAATAGCAGGAAACAGATTTCAAGAGGTACCTTGGAATCGCCTGTAAAGCACAGGAAGAGGGGCACAACTTGGACAATGGTGCACTTGGCCAAAAAGGGCGTATGCGTTTTCTCCTGAATATATTCAGGAGAAAACGCATACGCCCTTTTTGGCCAAGCAAGCAAGCGGGCAATGCAAATCTGCACTACAAAGAAGTATCACTTCCCACCGGTCAAAAGGGACATCCACAAAATGTGTAAAAACCAGAAAGGCAAGACAGGCCCTGGAGAACAGGGAGCCTTGTTATGCTGATGGGCGGGATGTAAATTGCCAACTGCCTCACTGGAGGAGTGCATTGTGTTCCCTAAAACAAGTAAACAACAGAGCTACAGAGCCAAGGCCACTTCCAGTCTAGGGAATATACCTTGGGAAAACTGAAAATCAATAAGAAAGAGCCACCTCCAAATTTAGGGCTGCACTGACTACAAGAACCTCAACTTGGGTACACCTTAAATATCCCAGGAAATATAAAAATGGTTCAAAACATTGTGGTACTTACGTACGATGGAATATCCCTCAGCCATGAAATCAATGTCATAAGACCAGTAGCAGCAAAGTGAGTGGATTCAGGTACGATGATTCTAAGTGAAATAAGTCACACAGAAAAAGAAACTTATCATAAGATATCACTTATGAAGATCCTGTAAACATGGCTACACGTGAACTGAGTTAGGAAAGAGAACAGAGTCTCACATTTAGAAAACACTCTTATGCCTGCATAAAGGGGAAGGAGAGGTGGGGTGATGCATAAAACCAGAGTTTGATATAAGCACAGGGACCGTTTCAAAAACCAACTTTGGAATAGACAAGACCTACACCTTCATTCAGTGAAAGAGACTCAAAACCCCATATTTCCCACAGAGGAATATATCTGACTAGTAAGAATCTTAAAACCTATGTATTGATATGTCTCCATAAGGGAATCAAGTGTGTCTAGAGTGGCATAAACATGGCAGCGAGAATCAGCTCAAACCCACTATAAAAAGGAATTTCAAAAGCAAAACCAAAAAACAGGGAAATTCTTTACAATTCCTTCAGGGTGTCTGAGGAAACCTGGAAAGACCCTATCTACAATGACAGCTGGATGTGGCATAAGGCTGGACACTTGGGACTGAGAGGATTGGTGAGATTGGGTGAGCAAATGCAGACCCTTTCAAGCAATAATGCATGGCCCCCATTCCATGGGTCCCAACTCTCCAGGTTCAAGGGAATATTACTACAGCTATAACATGTACAGGAAACCTAGAGAATGGACACACTGTGAATACGAAAGGTTTCTAAAACTCAACGAATAGTCCCTCTCCTGGTGCTCCAGTTTGACTTTCCAACTGCCTTATTATCAATCTCCCAACTTGGACAGACAGGCCCTTTAACCTCCTGGTTTGCACAGGTTCCCAATTTGCCAGAGGATGGAAGGGACGAGGGAGAACCCATGAGAGAGTAGCTGTTAGGCATTTGGACGGGCACATGTCACTCTAATTTCCCGGCAGGAAGAAGAATTAACCAAAGTCTCAGCCACCCACCGGGAACCAGTATAGGACAGGATCCAAAATTTTGGACTTGCGTTCAGCTCACAAAAAACGAGTTGAGAAATGGAGCTCAGGGGCACAGCAATTCACAAACTGGCAGAGTGATAAAGGACAACTATCGTCCAAAAATCTGTTGAGGGAAGTCAACGAGGCGGACTTGAAAGCGAGGCAAAATAGCAGGAAACAGATTTCAAGAGGTACCTTGGAATCGCCTGTAAAGCACAGGAAGAGGGGCACAACTTGGACAATGGTGCACTTGGCCAAAAAGGGCGTATGCGTTTTCTCCTGAATATATTCAGGAGAAAACGCATACGCCCTTTTTGGCCAAGCAAGCAAGCGGGCAATGCAAATCTGCACTACAAAGAAGTATCACTTCCCACCGGTCAAAAGGGACATCCACAAAATGTGTAAAAACCAGAAAGGCAAGACAGGCCCTGGAGAACAGGGAGCCTTGTTATGCTGATGGGCGGGATGTAAATTGCCAACTGCCTCACTGAAGGAGTGCATTGTGTTCCCTAAAACAAGTAAACAACAGAGCTACAGAGCCAAGGCCACTTCCAGTCTAGGGAATATACCTTGGGAAAACTGAAAATCAATAAGAAAGAGCCACCTCCAAATTTTGGGCTGTACTGACTACAAGAACCTAAACTTGGGTACACCTTAAATATCCCAGGAAATATAAAAATGGTTCAAAACATTGTGGTACTTACGTAAGATGGAATATCCCTCAGCCATGAAATCAATGTCATAAGACCAGTAGCAGCAAAGTGAGTGGATTCAGGTACGATGATTCTAAGTGAAATAAGTCACACAGAAAAAAGAAACTTATCATAAGATATCACTTATGAAGATCCTGTAAACATGGCTACACGTGAACTGAGTTAGGAAAGAGAACAGAGTCTCACATTTAGAAAACACTCTTATGCCTGCATAAAGGGGATGGAGAGGTCGGGTGATGCATAAAACCAGAGTTTGATATAAGCACAGGGACCGTTCCAAAAACCAACTTTGGAATAGACAAGACCTACACCTTCCTCAGTGAAAGAGACTCAAAACCCCATATTTCCCGCAGAGGAATATATCTGACTAGTAAGAATCTTAAAACCTATGTATTGATATGACTCCATAAGGGAATCAAGTGTGTCTAGAGTGGCATAAACATGGCAGCGAGAATCAGCTCAAACCCACTATAAAAAGGAATTTCAAAAGCAAAACCAAAAAACAGGGAAAATCTTTCCAATTCCTTCAGGGTGTCTGAGGAAACCTGGAAAGACCCTATCTACAATGACAGCTGGATGTGGCATAAGGCTGGACACTTGGGACTGAGAGGATTGGTGAGATTGGGTGAGCAAATGCAGACCCTTTCAAGCAATAATGCATGGCCCCCATTCCATGGGTCCCAACTCTCCAGGTTCAAGGGAATATTACTACAGCTATAACATGTACAGGAAACCTAGAGAATGGACACACTGTGAATACGAAAGGTTTCTAAAACTCAACGAATAGTCCCTCTCCTGGTGCTCCAGTTTGACTTTCCAACTGCCTTACTATCAATCTCCCAACTTGGAGAGACAGGCCCTTTAACCTCCTGGTTTGCACAGGTTCCCAATTTGGCAGAGGATGGAAGGGACGAGGGAGAACCCATGAGAGAGTAGCTGTTAGGCATTTGGACGGGCACATGTCACTCTAATTTCCCGGCAGGAAGAAGAATTAACCAAAGTCTCAGCCACCCACCGGGAACCAGTATAGGAAAGGATCCAAAATTTTGGACTTGCGTTCAGCTCACAAAAAACGAGTTGAGAAATGGAGCTCAGGGGCACAGCAATTCACAAACTGGCAGAGTGATAAAGGACAACTATTGTCCAAAAATCTGTTGAGGGAAGTCAACGAGGCGGACTTGAAAGCGAGGCAAAATAGCAGGAAACAGATTTCAAGAGGTACCTTGGAATCGCCTGTAAAGCACAGGAAGAGGGGCACAACTTGGTCAATGGTGCACTTGGCCAAAAAGGGCGTATGCGTTTTCTCCTGAATATATTCAGGAGAAAACGCATACGCCCTTTTTGGCCAAGCAAGCAAGCGGGCAATGCAAATCTGCACTACAAAGAAGTATCACTTCCCACCGGTCAAAAGGGACATCCACAAAATGTGTAAAAACCAGAAAGGCAAGACAGGCCCTGGAGAACAGGGAGCCTTGTTATGCTGATGGGCGGGATGTAAATTGCCAACTGCCTCACTGGAGGAGTGCATTGTGTTCCCTAAAACAAGTAAACAACAGAGCTACAGAGCCAAGGCCACTTCCAGTCTAGGGAATATACCTTGGGAAAACTGAAAATCAATAAGAAAGAGCCACTTCCAAACTTAGGGCTGCACTGACTACAAGAACCTCAACTTGGGTACACCTTAAATATCCCAGGAAATATAAAAATGGTTCAAAACATTGTGGTACTTACGTACGATGGAATATCCCTCAGCCATGAAATCAATGTCATAAGACCAGTAGCAGCAAAGTGAGTGGATTCAGGTACGATGATTCTAAGTGAAATAAGTCACACAGAAAAAGAAACTTATCATAAGATATCACTTATGAAGATCCTGTAAACATGGCTACACGTGAACTGAGTTAGGAAAGAGAACAGAGTCTCACATTTAGAAAACACTCTTATGCCTGCATAAAGGGGATGGAGAGGTCGGGTGATGCATAAAACCAGAGTTTGATATAAGCACAGGGACCGTTCCAAAAACCAACTTTGGAATAGACAAGACCTACACCTTCCTCAGTGAAAGAGACTCAAAAGCCCATATTTCCCGCAGAGGAATATATCTGACTAGTAAGAATCTTAAAACCTATGTATTGATATGACTCCATAAGGGAATCAAGTGTGTCTAGAGTGGCATAAACATGGCAGCGAGAATCAGCTCAAACCCACTATAAAAAGGAATTTCAAAAGCAAAACCAAAAAACAGGGAAATTCTTTACAATTCCTTCAGGGTGTCTGAGGAAACCTGGAAAGACCCTATCTACAATGACAGCTGGATGTGGCATAAGGCTGGACACTTGGGACTGAGAGGATTGGTGAGATTGGGTGAGCAAATGCAGACCCTTTCAAGCAATAATGCATGGCCGCCATTCCATGGGTCCCAACTCTCCAGGTTCAAGGGAATATTACTACAGCTATAACATGTACAGGAAACCTAGAGAATGGACACACTGTGAATACGAAAGGTTTCTAAAACTCAACGAATAGTCCCTCTCCTGGTGCTCCAGTTTGACTTTCCAACTGCCTTACTATCAATCTCCCAACTTGGAGAGACAGGCCCTTTAACCTCCTGGTTTGCACAGGTTCCCAATTTGCCAGAGGATGGAAGGGACGAGGGAGAACCCATGAGAGAGTAGCTGTTAGGCATTTGGACGGACACATGTCACTCTAATTTCCCGGCAGGAAGAAGAATTAACCAAAGTCTCAGCCACCCACCGGGAACCAGTATAGGACATGATCCAAAATTTTGGACTTGCGTTCAGCTCACAAAAAACGAGTTGAGAAATGGAGCTCAGGGGCACAGCAATTCACAAACTGGCAGAGTGATAAAGGACAACTATCGTCCAAAAATCTGTTGAGGGAAGTCAACGAGGCGGACTTGAAAGCGAGGCAAAATAGCAGGAAACAGATTTCAAGAGGTACCTTGGAATCGCCTGTAAAGCACAGGAAGAGGGGCACAACTTGGACAATGGTGCACTTGGCCAAAAAGGGCGTATGCGTTTTCTCCTGAATATATTCAGGAGAAAACGCATACGCCCTTTTTGGCCAAGCAAGCAAGCGGGCAATGCAAATCTGCACTACAAAGAAGTATCACTTCCCACCGGTCAAAAGGGACATCCACAAAATGTGTAAAAACCAGAAAGGCAAGACAGGCCCTGGAGAACAGGGAGCCTTGTTATGCTGATGGGCGGGATGTAAATTGCCAACTGCCTCACTGGAGGAGTGCATTGTGTTCCCTAAAACAAGTAAACAACAGAGCTACAGAGCCAAGGCCACTTCCAGTCTACGGAATATACCTTGGGAAAACTGAAAATCAATAAGAAAGAGCCACCTCCAAATTTAGGGCTGCACTGACTACAAGAACCTCAACTTCAGTACACCTTAAATATCCCAGGAAATATAAAAATGGTTCAAAACATTGTGGTACTTACGTACGATGGAATATCCCTCAGCCATGAAATCAATGTCATAAGACCAGTAGCAGCAAAGTGAGTGGATTCAGGTACGATGATTCTAAGTGAAATAAGTCACACAGAAAAAGAAACTTATCATAAGATATCACTTATGAAGATCCTGTAAACATGGCTACACGTGAACTGAGTTAGGAAAGAGAACAGAGTCTCACATTTAGAAAACACTCTTATGCCTGCATAAAGGGGAAGGAGAGGTGGGGTGATGCATAAAACCAGAGTTTGATATAAGCACAGGGACCGTTTCAAAAACCAACTTTGGAATAGACAAGACCTACACCTTCATTCAGTGAAAGAGACTCAAAACCCCATATTTCCCACAGAGGAATATATCTGACTAGTAAGAATCTTAAAACCTATGTATTGATATGTCTCCATAAGGGAATCAAGTGTGTCTAGAGTGGCATAAACATGGCAGCGAGAATCAGCTCAAACCCACTATAAAAAGGAATTTCAAAAGCAAAACCAAAAAACAGGGAAATTCTTTACAATTCCTTCAGGGTGTCTGAGGAAACCTGGAAAGACCCTATCTACAATGACAGCTGGATGTGGCATAAGGCTGGACACTTGGGACTGAGAGGATTGGTGAGATTGGGTGAGCAAATGCAGACCCTTTCAAGCAATAATGCATGGCCCCCATTCCATGGGTCCCAACTCTCCAGGTTCAAGGGAATATTACTACAGCTATAACATGTACAGGAAACCTAGAGAATGGACACACTGTGAATACGAAAGGTTTCTAAAACTCAATAAATAGTCCCTCTCCTGGTGCTCCAGTTTGACTTTCCAACTGCCTTACTATCAATCTCCCAACTTGGAGAGACAGGCCCTTTAACCTCCTGGTTTGCACAGGTTCCCAATTTGCCAGAGGATGGAAGGGACGAGGGAGAACCCATGAGAGAGTAGCTGTTAGGCATTTGGACGGGCACATGCCACTCTAATTTCCCGGCAGGAAGAAGAATTAACCAAAGTCTCAGCCACCCACCGGGAACCAGTATAGGACATGATCCAAAATTTTGGACTTGCGTTCAGCTCACAAAAAACGAGTTGAGAAATGGAGCTCAGGGGCACAGCAATTCACAAACTGGCAGAGTGATAAAGGACAACTATCGTCCAAAAATCTGTTGAGGGAAGTCAACGAGGCGGACTTGAAAGCGAGGCAAAATAGCAGGAAACAGATTTCAAGAGGTACCTTGGAATCGCCTGTAAAGCACAGGAAGAGGGGCACAACTTGGACAATGGTGCACTTGGCCAAAAAGGGCGTATGCGTTTTCTCCTGAATATATTCAGGAGAAAACGCATACGCCCTTTTTGGCCAAGCAAGCAAGCGGGCAATGCAAATCTGCACTACAAAGAAGTATCACTTCCCACCGGTCAAAAGGGACATCCACAAAATGTGTAAAAACCAGAAAGGCAAGACAGGCCCTGGAGAACAGGGAGCCTTGTTATGCTGATGGGCGGGATGTAAATTGCCAACTGCCTCACTGGAGGAGTGCATTGTGTTCCCTAAAACAAGTAAACAACAGAGCTACAGAGCCAAGGCCACTTCCAGTCTAGGGAATATACCTTGGGAAAACTGAAAATCAATAAGAAAGAGCCACCTCCAAATTTAGGGCTGCACTGACTACAAGAACCTCAACTTGGGTACACCTTAAATATCCCAGGAAATATAAAAATGGTTCAAAACATTGTGGTACTTACGTACGATGGAATATCCCTCAGCCATGAAATCAATGTCATAAGACCAGTAGCAGCAAAGTGAGTGGATTCAGGTACGATGATTCTAAGTGAAATAAGTCACACAGAAAAAGAAACTTATCATAAGATATCACTTATGAAGATCCTGTAAACATGGCTACACGTGAACTGAGTTAGGAAAGAGAACAGAGTCTCACATTTAGAAAACACTCTTATGCCTGCATAAAGGGGAAGGAGAGGTGGGGTGATGCATAAAACCAGAGTTTGATATAAGCACAGGGACCGTTTCAAAAACCAACTTTGGAATAGACAAGACCTACACCTTCATTCAGTGAAAGAGACTCAAAACCCCATATTTCCCACAGAGGAATATATCTGACTAGTAAGAATCTTAAAACCTATGTATTGATATGTCTCCATAAGGGAATCAAGTGTGTCTAGAGTGGCATAAACATGGCAGCGAGAATCAGCTCAAACCCACTATAAAAAGGAATTTCAAAAGCAAAACCAAAAAACAGGGAAATTCTTTACAATTCCTTCAGGGTGTCTGAGGAAACCTGGAAAGACCCTATCTACAATGACAGCTGGATGTGGCATAAGGCTGGACACTTGGGACTGAGAGGATTGGTGAGATTGGGTGAGCAAATGCAGACCCTTTCAAGCAATAATGCATGGCCCCCATTCCATGGGTCCCAACTCTCCAGGTTCAAGGGAATATTACTACAGCTATAACATGTACAGGAAACCTAGAGAATGGACACACTGTGAATACGAAAGGTTTCTAAAACTCAACGAATAGTCCCTCTCCTGGTGCTCCAGTTTGACTTTCCAACTGCCTTATTATCAATCTCCCAACTTGGACAGACAGGCCCTTTAACCTCCTGGTTTGCACAGGTTCCCAATTTGCCAGAGGATGGAAGGGACGAGGGAGAACCCATGAGAGAGTAGCTGTTAGGCATTTGGACGGGCACATGTCACTCTAATTTCCCGGCAGGAAGAAGAATTAACCAAAGTCTCAGCCACCCACCGGGAACCAGTATAGGACAGGATCCAAAATTTTGGACTTGCGTTCAGCTCACAAAAAACGAGTTGAGAAATGGAGCTCAGGGGCACAGCAATTCACAAACTGGCAGAGTGATAAAGGACAACTATCGTCCAAAAATCTGTTGAGGGAAGTCAACGAGGCGGACTTGAAAGCGAGGCAAAATAGCAGGAAACAGATTTCAAGAGGTACCTTGGAATCGCCTGTAAAGCACAGGAAGAGGGGCACAACTTGGACAATGGTGCACTTGGCCAAAAAGGGCGTATGCGTTTTCTCCTGAATATATTCAGGAGAAAACGCATACGCCCTTTTTGGCCAAGCAAGCAAGCGGGCAATGCAAATCTGCACTACAAAGAAGTATCACTTCCCACCGGTCAAAAGGGACATCCACAAAATGTGTAAAAACCAGAAAGGCAAGACAGGCCCTGGAGAACAGGGAGCCTTGTTATGCTGATGGGCGGGATGTAAATTGCCAACTGCCTCACTGAAGGAGTGCATTGTGTTCCCTAAAACAAGTAAACAACAGAGCTACAGAGCCAAGGCCACTTCCAGTCTAGGGAATATACCTTGGGAAAACTGAAAATCAATAAGAAAGAGCCACCTCCAAATTTTGGGCTGTACTGACTACAAGAACCTAAACTTGGGTACACCTTAAATATCCCAGGAAATATAAAAATGGTTCAAAACATTGTGGTACTTACGTAAGATGGAATATCCCTCAGCCATGAAATCAATGTCATAAGACCAGTAGCAGCAAAGTGAGTGGATTCAGGTACGATGATTCTAAGTGAAATAAGTCACACAGAAAAAAGAAACTTATCATAAGATATCACTTATGAAGATCCTGTAAACATGGCTACACGTGAACTGAGTTAGGAAAGAGAACAGAGTCTCACATTTAGAAAACACTCTTATGCCTGCATAAAGGGGATGGAGAGGTCGGGTGATGCATAAAACCAGAGTTTGATATAAGCACAGGGACCGTTCCAAAAACCAACTTTGGAATAGACAAGACCTACACCTTCCTCAGTGAAAGAGACTCAAAACCCCATATTTCCCGCAGAGGAATATATCTGACTAGTAAGAATCTTAAAACCTATGTATTGATATGACTCCATAAGGGAATCAAGTGTGTCTAGAGTGGCATAAACATGGCAGCGAGAATCAGCTCAAACCCACTATAAAAAGGAATTTCAAAAGCAAAACCAAAAAACAGGGAAAATCTTTCCAATTCCTTCAGGGTGTCTGAGGAAACCTGGAAAGACCCTATCTACAATGACAGCTGGATGTGGCATAAGGCTGGACACTTGGGACTGAGAGGATTGGTGAGATTGGGTGAGCAAATGCAGACCCTTTCAAGCAATAATGCATGGCCCCCATTCCATGGGTCCCAACTCTCCAGGTTCAAGGGAATATTACTACAGCTATAACATGTACAGGAAACCTAGAGAATGGACACACTGTGAATACGAAAGGTTTCTAAAACTCAACGAATAGTCCCTCTCCTGGTGCTCCAGTTTGACTTTCCAACTGCCTTACTATCAATCTCCCAACTTGGAGAGACAGGCCCTTTAACCTCCTGGTTTGCACAGGTTCCCAATTTGGCAGAGGATGGAAGGGACGAGGGAGAACCCATGAGAGAGTAGCTGTTAGGCATTTGGACGGGCACATGTCACTCTAATTTCCCGGCAGGAAGAAGAATTAACCAAAGTCTCAGCCACCCACCGGGAACCAGTATAGGAAAGGATCCAAAATTTTGGACTTGCGTTCAGCTCACAAAAAACGAGTTGAGAAATGGAGCTCAGGGGCACAGCAATTCACAAACTGGCAGAGTGATAAAGGACAACTATTGTCCAAAAATCTGTTGAGGGAAGTCAACGAGGCGGACTTGAAAGCGAGGCAAAATAGCAGGAAACAGATTTCAAGAGGTACCTTGGAATCGCCTGTAAAGCACAGGAAGAGGGGCACAACTTGGTCAATGGTGCACTTGGCCAAAAAGGGCGTATGCGTTTTCTCCTGAATATATTCAGGAGAAAACGCATACGCCCTTTTTGGCCAAGCAAGCAAGCGGGCAATGCAAATCTGCACTACAAAGAAGTATCACTTCCCACCGGTCAAAAGGGACATCCACAAAATGTGTAAAAACCAGAAAGGCAAGACAGGCCCTGGAGAACAGGGAGCCTTGTTATGCTGATGGGCGGGATGTAAATTGCCAACTGCCTCACTGGAGGAGTGCATTGTGTTCCCTAAAACAAGTAAACAACAGAGCTACAGAGCCAAGGCCACTTCCAGTCTAGGGAATATACCTTGGGAAAACTGAAAATCAATAAGAAAGAGCCACTTCCAAACTTAGGGCTGCACTGACTACAAGAACCTCAACTTGGGTACACCTTAAATATCCCAGGAAATATAAAAATGGTTCAAAACATTGTGGTACTTACGTACGATGGAATATCCCTCAGCCATGAAATCAATGTCATAAGACCAGTAGCAGCAAAGTGAGTGGATTCAGGTACGATGATTCTAAGTGAAATAAGTCACACAGAAAAAGAAACTTATCATAAGATATCACTTATGAAGATCCTGTAAACATGGCTACACGTGAACTGAGTTAGGAAAGAGAACAGAGTCTCACATTTAGAAAACACTCTTATGCCTGCATAAAGGGGATGGAGAGGTCGGGTGATGCATAAAACCAGAGTTTGATATAAGCACAGGGACCGTTCCAAAAACCAACTTTGGAATAGACAAGACCTACACCTTCCTCAGTGAAAGAGACTCAAAAGCCCATATTTCCCGCAGAGGAATATATCTGACTAGTAAGAATCTTAAAACCTATGTATTGATATGACTCCATAAGGGAATCAAGTGTGTCTAGAGTGGCATAAACATGGCAGCGAGAATCAGCTCAAACCCACTATAAAAAGGAATTTCAAAAGCAAAACCAAAAAACAGGGAAATTCTTTACAATTCCTTCAGGGTGTCTGAGGAAACCTGGAAAGACCCTATCTACAATGACAGCTGGATGTGGCATAAGGCTGGACACTTGGGACTGAGAGGATTGGTGAGATTGGGTGAGCAAATGCAGACCCTTTCAAGCAATAATGCATGGCCGCCATTCCATGGGTCCCAACTCTCCAGGTTCAAGGGAATATTACTACAGCTATAACATGTACAGGAAACCTAGAGAATGGACACACTGTGAATACGAAAGGTTTCTAAAACTCAACGAATAGTCCCTCTCCTGGTGCTCCAGTTTGACTTTCCAACTGCCTTACTATCAATCTCCCAACTTGGAGAGACAGGCCCTTTAACCTCCTGGTTTGCACAGGTTCCCAATTTGGCAGAGGATGGAAGGGACGAGGGAGAACCCATGAGAGAGTAGCTGTTAGGCATTTGGACGGGCACATGTCACTCTAATTTCCCGGCAGGAAGAAGAATTAACCAAAGTCTCAGCCACCCACCGGGAACCAGTATAGGACAGGATCCAAAATTTTGGACTTGTGTTCAGCTCACAAAAAACGAGTTGAGAAATGGAGCTCAGGGGCACAGCAATTCACAAACTGGCAGAGTGATAAAGGACAACTATTGTCCAAAAATCTGTTGAGGGAAGTCAACGAGGCGGACTTGAAAGCGAGGCAAAATAGCAGGAAACAGATTTCAAGAGGTACCTTGGAATCGCCTGTAAAGCACAGGAAGAGGGGCACAACTTGGACAATGGTGCACTTGGCCAAAAAGGGCGTATGCGTTTTCTCCTGAATATATTCAGGAGAAAACGCATACGCCCTTTTTGGCCAAGCAAGCAAGCGGGCAATGCAAATCTGCACTACAAAGAAGTATCACTTCCCACCGGTCAAAAGGGACATCCACAAAATGTGTAAAAACCAGAAAGGCAAGACAGGCCCTGGAGAACAGGGAGCCTTGTTATGCTGATGGGCGGGATGTAAATTGCCAACTGCCTCACTGGAGGAGTGCATTGTGTTCCCTAAAACAAGTAAACAACAGAGCTACAGAGCCAAGGCCACTTCCAGTCTAGGGAATATACCTTGGGAAAACTGCAAATCAATAAGAAAGAGCCACTTCCAAATTTAGGGCTGCACTGACTACAAGAACCTCAACTTGGGTACACCTTAAATATCCCAGGAAATATAAAAATGGTTCAAAACATTGTGGTACTTACGTACGATGGAATATCCCTCAGCCATGAAATCAATGTCATAAGACCAGTAGCAGCAAAGTGAGTGGATTCAGGTACGATGATTCTAAGTGAAATAAGTCACACAGAAAAAAGAAACTTATCATAAGATATCACTTATGAAGATCCTGTAAACATGGCTACACGTGAACTGAGTTAGGAAAGAGAACAGAGTCTCACATTTAGAAAACACTCTTATGCCTGCATAAAGGGGATGGAGAGGTCGGGTGATGCATAAAACCAGAGTTTGATATAAGCACAGGGACCGTTCCAAAAACCAACTTTGGAATAGACACGACCTACACCTTCCTCAGTGAAAGAGACTCAAAACCCCATATTTCCCGCAGAGGAATATATCTGACTAGTAAGAATCTTAAAACCTATGTATTGATATGACTCCATAAGGGAATCAAGTGTGTCTAGAGTGGCATAAACATGGCAGCGAGAATCAGCTCAAACCCACTATAAAAAGGAATTTCAAAAGCAAAACCAAAAAACAGGGAAATTCTTTACAATTCCTTCAGGGTGTCTGAGGAAACCTGGAAAGACCCTATCTACAATGACAGCTGGATGTGGCATAAGGCTGGACACTTGGGACTGAGAGGATTGGTGAGATTGGGTGAGCAAATGCAGACCCTTTCAAGCAATAATGCATGGCCGCCATTCCATGGGTCCCAACTCTCCAGGTTCAAGGGAATATTACTACAGCTATAACATGTACAGGAAACCTAGAGAATGGACACACTGTGAATACGAAAGGTTTCTAAAACTCAACGAATAGTCCCTCTCCTGGTGCTCCAGTTTGACTTTCCAACTGCCTTCCTATCAATCTCCCAACTTGGAGAGACAGGCCCTTTAACCTCCTGGTTTGCACAGGTTCCCAATTTGCCAGAGGATGGAAGGGACGAGGGAGAACCCATGAGAGAGTAGCTGTTAGGCATTTGGACGGGCACATGTCACTCTAATTTCCCGGCAGGAAGAAGAATTAACCAAAGTCTCAGCCACCCACCGGGAACCAGTATAGGACAGGATCCAAAATTTTGGACTTGTGTTCAGCTCACAAAAAACGAGTTGAGAAATGGAGCTCAGGGGCACAGCAATTCACAAACTGGCAGAGTGATAAAGGACAACTATTGTCCAAAAATCTGTTGAGGGAAGTCAACGAGGCGGACTTGAAAGCGAGGCAAAATAGCAGGAAACAGATTTCAAGAGGTACCTTGGAATCGCCTGTAAAGCACAGGAAGAGGGGCACAACTTGGACAATGGTGCACTTGGCCAAAAAGGGCGTATGCGTTTTCTCCTGAATATATTCAGGAGAAAACGCATACGCCCTTTTTGGCCAAGCAAGCAAGCGGGCAATGCAAATCTGCACTACAAAGAAGTATCACTTCCCACCGGTCAAAAGGGACATCCACAAAATGTGTAAAAACCAGAAAGGCAAGACAGGCCCTGGAGAACAGGGAGCCTTGTTATGCTGATGGGCGGGATGTAAATTGCCAACTGCCTCACTGGAGGAGTGCATTGTGTTCCCTAAAACAAGTAAACAACAGAGCTACAGAGCCAAGGCCACTTCCAGTCTAGGAAATATACCTTGGGAAAACTGCAAATCAATAAGAAAGAGCCACTTCCAAATTTAGGGCTGCACTGACTACAAGAACCTCAACTTGGGTACACCTTAAATATCCCAGGAAATATAAAAATGGTTCAAAACATTGTGGTACTTACGTACGATGGAATATCCCTCAGCCATGAAATCAATGTCATAAGACCAGTAGCAGCAAAGTGAGTGGATTCAGGTACGATGATTCTAAGTGAAATAAGTCACACAGAAAAAAGAAACTTATCATAAGATATCACTTATGAAGATCCTGTAAACATGGCTACACGTGAACTGAGTTAGGAAAGAGAACAGAGTCTCACATTTAGAAAACACTCTTATGCCTGCATAAAGGGGATGGAGAGGTCGGGTGATGCATAAAACCAGAGTTTGATATAAGCACAGGGACCGTTCCAAAAACCAACTTTGGAATAGACACGACCTACACCTTCCTCAGTGAAAGAGACTCAAAACCCCATATTTCCCGCAGAGGAATATATCTGACTAGTAAGAATCTTAAAACCTATGTATTGATATGACTCCATAAGGGAATCAAGTGTGTCTAGAGTGGCATAAACATGGCAGCGAGAATCAGCTCAAACCCACTATAAAAAGGAATTTCAAAAGCAAAACCAAAAAACAGGGAAATTCTTTACAATTCCTTCAGGGTGTCTGAGGAAACCTGGAAAGACCCTATCTACAATGACAGCTGGATGTGGCATAAGGCTGGACACTTGGGACTGAGAGGATTGGTGAGATTGGGTGAGCAAATGCAGACCCTTTCAAGCAATAATGCATGGCCCCCATTCCATGGGTCCCAACTCTCCAGGTTCAAGGGAATATTACTACAGCTATAACATGTACAGGAAACCTAGAGAATGGACACACTGTGAATACGAAAGGTTTCTAAAACTCAACGAATAGTCCCTCTCCTGGTGCTCCAGTTTGACTTTCCAACTGCCTTACTATCAATCTCCCAACTTGGAGAGACAGGCCCTTTAACCTCCTGGTTTGCACAGGTTCCCAATTTGCCAGAGGATGGAAGGGACGAGGGAGAACCCATGAGAGAGTAGCTGTTAGGCATTTGGACGGACACATGTCACTCTAATTTCCCGGCAGGAAGAAGAATTAACCAAAGTCTCAGCCACCCACCGGGAACCAGTATAGGACATGATCCAAAATTTTGGACTTGCGTTCAGCTCACAAAAAACGAGTTGAGAAATGGAGCTCAGGGGCACAGCAATTCACAAACTGGCAGAGTGATAAAGGACAACTATCGTCCAAAAATCTGTTGAGGGAAGTCAACGAGGCGGACTTGAAAGCGAGGCAAAATAGCAGGAAACAGATTTCAAGAGGTACCTTGGAATCGCCTGTAAAGCACAGGAAGAGGGGCACAACTTGGACAATGGTGCACTTGGCCAAAAAGGGCGTATGCGTTTTCTCCTGAATATATTCAGGAGAAAACGCATACGCCCTTTTTGGCCAAGCAAGCAAGCGGGCAATGCAAATCTGCACTACAAAGAAGTATCACTTCCCACCGGTCAAAAGGGACATCCACAAAATGTGTAAAAACCAGAAAGGCAAGACAGGCCCTGGAGAACAGGGAGCCTTGTTATGCTGATGGGCGGGATGTAAATTGCCAACTGCCTCACTGGAGGAGTGCATTGTGTTCCCTAAAACAAGTAAACAACAGAGCTACAGAGCCAAGGCCACTTCCAGTCTACGGAATATACCTTGGGAAAACTGAAAATCAATAAGAAAGAGCCACCTCCAAATTTAGGGCTGCACTGACTACAAGAACCTCAACTTCAGTACACCTTAAATATCCCAGGAAATATAAAAATGGTTCAAAACATTGTGGTACTTACGTACGATGGAATATCCCTCAGCCATGAAATCAATGTCATAAGACCAGTAGCAGCAAAGTGAGTGGATTCAGGTACGATGATTCTAAGTGAAATAAGTCACACAGAAAAAGAAACTTATCATAAGATATCACTTATGAAGATCCTGTAAACATGGCTACACGTGAACTGAGTTAGGAAAGAGAACAGAGTCTCACATTTAGAAAACACTCTTATGCCTGCATAAAGGGGAAGGAGAGGTGGGGTGATGCATAAAACCAGAGTTTGATATAAGCACAGGGACCGTTTCAAAAACCAACTTTGGAATAGACAAGACCTACACCTTCATTCAGTGAAAGAGACTCAAAACCCCATATTTCCCACAGAGGAATATATCTGACTAGTAAGAATCTTAAAACCTATGTATTGATATGTCTCCATAAGGGAATCAAGTGTGTCTAGAGTGGCATAAACATGGCAGCGAGAATCAGCTCAAACCCACTATAAAAAGGAATTTCAAAAGCAAAACCAAAAAACAGGGAAATTCTTTACAATTCCTTCAGGGTGTCTGAGGAAACCTGGAAAGACCCTATCTACAATGACAGCTGGATGTGGCATAAGGCTGGACACTTGGGACTGAGAGGATTGGTGAGATTGGGTGAGCAAATGCAGACCCTTTCAAGCAATAATGCATGGCCCCCATTCCATGGGTCCCAACTCTCCAGGTTCAAGGGAATATTACTACAGCTATAACATGTACAGGAAACCTAGAGAATGGACACACTGTGAATACGAAAGGTTTCTAAAACTCAATAAATAGTCCCTCTCCTGGTGCTCCAGTTTGACTTTCCAACTGCCTTACTATCAATCTCCCAACTTGGAGAGACAGGCCCTTTAACCTCCTGGTTTGCACAGGTTCCCAATTTGCCAGAGGATGGAAGGGACGAGGGAGAACCCATGAGAGAGTAGCTGTTAGGCATTTGGACGGGCACATGCCACTCTAATTTCCCGGCAGGAAGAAGAATTAACCAAAGTCTCAGCCACCCACCGGGAACCAGTATAGGACATGATCCAAAATTTTGGACTTGCGTTCAGCTCACAAAAAACGAGTTGAGAAATGGAGCTCAGGGGCACAGCAATTCACAAACTGGCAGAGTGATAAAGGACAACTATCGTCCAAAAATCTGTTGAGGGAAGTCAACGAGGCGGACTTGAAAGCGAGGCAAAATAGCAGGAAACAGATTTCAAGAGGTACCTTGGAATCGCCTGTAAAGCACAGGAAGAGGGGCACAACTTGGACAATGGTGCACTTGGCCAAAAAGGGCGTATGCGTTTTCTCCTGAATATATTCAGGAGAAAACGCATACGCCCTTTTTGGCCAAGCAAGCAAGCGGGCAATGCAAATCTGCACTACAAAGAAGTATCACTTCCCACCGGTCAAAAGGGACATCCACAAAATGTGTAAAAACCAGAAAGGCAAGACAGGCCCTGGAGAACAGGGAGCCTTGTTATGCTGATGGGCGGGATGTAAATTGCCAACTGCCTCACTGGAGGAGTGCATTGTGTTCCCTAAAACAAGTAAACAACAGAGCTACAGAGCCAAGGCCACTTCCAGTCTAGGGAATATACCTTGGGAAAACTGAAAATCAATAAGAAAGAGCCACCTCCAAATTTAGGGCTGCACTGACTACAAGAACCTCAACTTGGGTACACCTTAAATATCCCAGGAAATATAAAAATGGTTCAAAACATTGTGGTACTTACGTACGATGGAATATCCCTCAGCCATGAAATCAATGTCATAAGACCAGTAGCAGCAAAGTGAGTGGATTCAGGTACGATGATTCTAAGTGAAATAAGTCACACAGAAAAAGAAACTTATCATAAGATATCACTTATGAAGATCCTGTAAACATGGCTACACGTGAACTGAGTTAGGAAAGAGAACAGAGTCTCACATTTAGAAAACACTCTTATGCCTGCATAAAGGGGAAGGAGAGGTGGGGTGATGCATAAAACCAGAGTTTGATATAAGCACAGGGACCGTTTCAAAAACCAACTTTGGAATAGACAAGACCTACACCTTCATTCAGTGAAAGAGACTCAAAACCCCATATTTCCCACAGAGGAATATATCTGACTAGTAAGAATCTTAAAACCTATGTATTGATATGTCTCCATAAGGGAATCAAGTGTGTCTAGAGTGGCATAAACATGGCAGCGAGAATCAGCTCAAACCCACTATAAAAAGGAATTTCAAAAGCAAAACCAAAAAACAGGGAAATTCTTTACAATTCCTTCAGGGTGTCTGAGGAAACCTGGAAAGACCCTATCTACAATGACAGCTGGATGTGGCATAAGGCTGGACACTTGGGACTGAGAGGATTGGTGAGATTGGGTGAGCAAATGCAGACCCTTTCAAGCAATAATGCATGGCCCCCATTCCATGGGTCCCAACTCTCCAGGTTCAAGGGAATATTACTACAGCTATAACATGTACAGGAAACCTAGAGAATGGACACACTGTGAATACGAAAGGTTTCTAAAACTCAACGAATAGTCCCTCTCCTGGTGCTCCAGTTTGACTTTCCAACTGCCTTATTATCAATCTCCCAACTTGGACAGACAGGCCCTTTAACCTCCTGGTTTGCACAGGTTCCCAATTTGCCAGAGGATGGAAGGGACGAGGGAGAACCCATGAGAGAGTAGCTGTTAGGCATTTGGACGGGCACATGTCACTCTAATTTCCCGGCAGGAAGAAGAATTAACCAAAGTCTCAGCCACCCACCGGGAACCAGTATAGGACAGGATCCAAAATTTTGGACTTGCGTTCAGCTCACAAAAAACGAGTTGAGAAATGGAGCTCAGGGGCACAGCAATTCACAAACTGGCAGAGTGATAAAGGACAACTATCGTCCAAAAATCTGTTGAGGGAAGTCAACGAGGCGGACTTGAAAGCGAGGCAAAATAGCAGGAAACAGATTTCAAGAGGTACCTTGGAATCGCCTGTAAAGCACAGGAAGAGGGGCACAACTTGGACAATGGTGCACTTGGCCAAAAAGGGCGTATGCGTTTTCTCCTGAATATATTCAGGAGAAAACGCATACGCCCTTTTTGGCCAAGCAAGCAAGCGGGCAATGCAAATCTGCACTACAAAGAAGTATCACTTCCCACCGGTCAAAAGGGACATCCACAAAATGTGTAAAAACCAGAAAGGCAAGACAGGCCCTGGAGAACAGGGAGCCTTGTTATGCTGATGGGCGGGATGTAAATTGCCAACTGCCTCACTGAAGGAGTGCATTGTGTTCCCTAAAACAAGTAAACAACAGAGCTACAGAGCCAAGGCCACTTCCAGTCTAGGGAATATACCTTGGGAAAACTGAAAATCAATAAGAAAGAGCCACCTCCAAATTTTGGGCTGTACTGACTACAAGAACCTAAACTTGGGTACACCTTAAATATCCCAGGAAATATAAAAATGGTTCAAAACATTGTGGTACTTACGTAAGATGGAATATCCCTCAGCCATGAAATCAATGTCATAAGACCAGTAGCAGCAAAGTGAGTGGATTCAGGTACGATGATTCTAAGTGAAATAAGTCACACAGAAAAAAGAAACTTATCATAAGATATCACTTATGAAGATCCTGTAAACATGGCTACACGTGAACTGAGTTAGGAAAGAGAACAGAGTCTCACATTTAGAAAACACTCTTATGCCTGCATAAAGGGGATGGAGAGGTCGGGTGATGCATAAAACCAGAGTTTGATATAAGCACAGGGACCGTTCCAAAAACCAACTTTGGAATAGACAAGACCTACACCTTCCTCAGTGAAAGAGACTCAAAACCCCATATTTCCCGCAGAGGAATATATCTGACTAGTAAGAATCTTAAAACCTATGTATTGATATGACTCCATAAGGGAATCAAGTGTGTCTAGAGTGGCATAAACATGGCAGCGAGAATCAGCTCAAACCCACTATAAAAAGGAATTTCAAAAGCAAAACCAAAAAACAGGGAAAATCTTTCCAATTCCTTCAGGGTGTCTGAGGAAACCTGGAAAGACCCTATCTACAATGACAGCTGGATGTGGCATAAGGCTGGACACTTGGGACTGAGAGGATTGGTGAGATTGGGTGAGCAAATGCAGACCCTTTCAAGCAATAATGCATGGCCCCCATTCCATGGGTCCCAACTCTCCAGGTTCAAGGGAATATTACTACAGCTATAACATGTACAGGAAACCTAGAGAATGGACACACTGTGAATACGAAAGGTTTCTAAAACTCAACGAATAGTCCCTCTCCTGGTGCTCCAGTTTGACTTTCCAACTGCCTTACTATCAATCTCCCAACTTGGAGAGACAGGCCCTTTAACCTCCTGGTTTGCACAGGTTCCCAATTTGGCAGAGGATGGAAGGGACGAGGGAGAACCCATGAGAGAGTAGCTGTTAGGCATTTGGACGGGCACATGTCACTCTAATTTCCCGGCAGGAAGAAGAATTAACCAAAGTCTCAGCCACCCACCGGGAACCAGTATAGGAAAGGATCCAAAATTTTGGACTTGCGTTCAGCTCACAAAAAACGAGTTGAGAAATGGAGCTCAGGGGCACAGCAATTCACAAACTGGCAGAGTGATAAAGGACAACTATTGTCCAAAAATCTGTTGAGGGAAGTCAACGAGGCGGACTTGAAAGCGAGGCAAAATAGCAGGAAACAGATTTCAAGAGGTACCTTGGAATCGCCTGTAAAGCACAGGAAGAGGGGCACAACTTGGTCAATGGTGCACTTGGCCAAAAAGGGCGTATGCGTTTTCTCCTGAATATATTCAGGAGAAAACGCATACGCCCTTTTTGGCCAAGCAAGCAAGCGGGCAATGCAAATCTGCACTACAAAGAAGTATCACTTCCCACCGGTCAAAAGGGACATCCACAAAATGTGTAAAAACCAGAAAGGCAAGACAGGCCCTGGAGAACAGGGAGCCTTGTTATGCTGATGGGCGGGATGTAAATTGCCAACTGCCTCACTGGAGGAGTGCATTGTGTTCCCTAAAACAAGTAAACAACAGAGCTACAGAGCCAAGGCCACTTCCAGTCTAGGGAATATACCTTGGGAAAACTGAAAATCAATAAGAAAGAGCCACTTCCAAACTTAGGGCTGCACTGACTACAAGAACCTCAACTTGGGTACACCTTAAATATCCCAGGAAATATAAAAATGGTTCAAAACATTGTGGTACTTACGTACGATGGAATATCCCTCAGCCATGAAATCAATGTCATAAGACCAGTAGCAGCAAAGTGAGTGGATTCAGGTACGATGATTCTAAGTGAAATAAGTCACACAGAAAAAGAAACTTATCATAAGATATCACTTATGAAGATCCTGTAAACATGGCTACACGTGAACTGAGTTAGGAAAGAGAACAGAGTCTCACATTTAGAAAACACTCTTATGCCTGCATAAAGGGGATGGAGAGGTCGGGTGATGCATAAAACCAGAGTTTGATATAAGCACAGGGACCGTTCCAAAAACCAACTTTGGAATAGACAAGACCTACACCTTCCTCAGTGAAAGAGACTCAAAAGCCCATATTTCCCGCAGAGGAATATATCTGACTAGTAAGAATCTTAAAACCTATGTATTGATATGACTCCATAAGGGAATCAAGTGTGTCTAGAGTGGCATAAACATGGCAGCGAGAATCAGCTCAAACCCACTATAAAAAGGAATTTCAAAAGCAAAACCAAAAAACAGGGAAATTCTTTACAATTCCTTCAGGGTGTCTGAGGAAACCTGGAAAGACCCTATCTACAATGACAGCTGGATGTGGCATAAGGCTGGACACTTGGGACTGAGAGGATTGGTGAGATTGGGTGAGCAAATGCAGACCCTTTCAAGCAATAATGCATGGCCGCCATTCCATGGGTCCCAACTCTCCAGGTTCAAGGGAATATTACTACAGCTATAACATGTACAGGAAACCTAGAGAATGGACACACTGTGAATACGAAAGGTTTCTAAAACTCAACGAATAGTCCCTCTCCTGGTGCTCCAGTTTGACTTTCCAACTGCCTTACTATCAATCTCCCAACTTGGAGAGACAGGCCCTTTAACCTCCTGGTTTGCACAGGTTCCCAATTTGGCAGAGGATGGAAGGGACGAGGGAGAACCCATGAGAGAGTAGCTGTTAGGCATTTGGACGGGCACATGTCACTCTAATTTCCCGGCAGGAAGAAGAATTAACCAAAGTCTCAGCCACCCACCGGGAACCAGTATAGGACAGGATCCAAAATTTTGGACTTGTGTTCAGCTCACAAAAAACGAGTTGAGAAATGGAGCTCAGGGGCACAGCAATTCACAAACTGGCAGAGTGATAAAGGACAACTATTGTCCAAAAATCTGTTGAGGGAAGTCAACGAGGCGGACTTGAAAGCGAGGCAAAATAGCAGGAAACAGATTTCAAGAGGTACCTTGGAATCGCCTGTAAAGCACAGGAAGAGGGGCACAACTTGGACAATGGTGCACTTGGCCAAAAAGGGCGTATGCGTTTTCTCCTGAATATATTCAGGAGAAAACGCATACGCCCTTTTTGGCCAAGCAAGCAAGCGGGCAATGCAAATCTGCACTACAAAGAAGTATCACTTCCCACCGGTCAAAAGGGACATCCACAAAATGTGTAAAAACCAGAAAGGCAAGACAGGCCCTGGAGAACAGGGAGCCTTGTTATGCTGATGGGCGGGATGTAAATTGCCAACTGCCTCACTGGAGGAGTGCATTGTGTTCCCTAAAACAAGTAAACAACAGAGCTACAGAGCCAAGGCCACTTCCAGTCTAGGGAATATACCTTGGGAAAACTGCAAATCAATAAGAAAGAGCCACTTCCAAATTTAGGGCTGCACTGACTACAAGAACCTCAACTTGGGTACACCTTAAATATCCCAGGAAATATAAAAATGGTTCAAAACATTGTGGTACTTACGTACGATGGAATATCCCTCAGCCATGAAATCAATGTCATAAGACCAGTAGCAGCAAAGTGAGTGGATTCAGGTACGATGATTCTAAGTGAAATAAGTCACACAGAAAAAAGAAACTTATCATAAGATATCACTTATGAAGATCCTGTAAACATGGCTACACGTGAACTGAGTTAGGAAAGAGAACAGAGTCTCACATTTAGAAAACACTCTTATGCCTGCATAAAGGGGATGGAGAGGTCGGGTGATGCATAAAACCAGAGTTTGATATAAGCACAGGGACCGTTCCAAAAACCAACTTTGGAATAGACACGACCTACACCTTCCTCAGTGAAAGAGACTCAAAACCCCATATTTCCCGCAGAGGAATATATCTGACTAGTAAGAATCTTAAAACCTATGTATTGATATGACTCCATAAGGGAATCAAGTGTGTCTAGAGTGGCATAAACATGGCAGCGAGAATCAGCTCAAACCCACTATAAAAAGGAATTTCAAAAGCAAAACCAAAAAACAGGGAAATTCTTTACAATTCCTTCAGGGTGTCTGAGGAAACCTGGAAAGACCCTATCTACAATGACAGCTGGATGTGGCATAAGGCTGGACACTTGGGACTGAGAGGATTGGTGAGATTGGGTGAGCAAATGCAGACCCTTTCAAGCAATAATGCATGGCCGCCATTCCATGGGTCCCAACTCTCCAGGTTCAAGGGAATATTACTACAGCTATAACATGTACAGGAAACCTAGAGAATGGACACACTGTGAATACGAAAGGTTTCTAAAACTCAACGAATAGTCCCTCTCCTGGTGCTCCAGTTTGACTTTCCAACTGCCTTCCTATCAATCTCCCAACTTGGAGAGACAGGCCCTTTAACCTCCTGGTTTGCACAGGTTCCCAATTTGCCAGAGGATGGAAGGGACGAGGGAGAACCCATGAGAGAGTAGCTGTTAGGCATTTGGACGGGCACATGTCACTCTAATTTCCCGGCAGGAAGAAGAATTAACCAAAGTCTCAGCCACCCACCGGGAACCAGTATAGGACAGGATCCAAAATTTTGGACTTGTGTTCAGCTCACAAAAAACGAGTTGAGAAATGGAGCTCAGGGGCACAGCAATTCACAAACTGGCAGAGTGATAAAGGACAACTATTGTCCAAAAATCTGTTGAGGGAAGTCAACGAGGCGGACTTGAAAGCGAGGCAAAATAGCAGGAAACAGATTTCAAGAGGTACCTTGGAATCGCCTGTAAAGCACAGGAAGAGGGGCACAACTTGGACAATGGTGCACTTGGCCAAAAAGGGCGTATGCGTTTTCTCCTGAATATATTCAGGAGAAAACGCATACGCCCTTTTTGGCCAAGCAAGCAAGCGGGCAATGCAAATCTGCACTACAAAGAAGTATCACTTCCCACCGGTCAAAAGGGACATCCACAAAATGTGTAAAAACCAGAAAGGCAAGACAGGCCCTGGAGAACAGGGAGCCTTGTTATGCTGATGGGCGGGATGTAAATTGCCAACTGCCTCACTGGAGGAGTGCATTGTGTTCCCTAAAACAAGTAAACAACAGAGCTACAGAGCCAAGGCCACTTCCAGTCTAGGAAATATACCTTGGGAAAACTGCAAATCAATAAGAAAGAGCCACTTCCAAATTTAGGGCTGCACTGACTACAAGAACCTCAACTTGGGTACACCTTAAATATCCCAGGAAATATAAAAATGGTTCAAAACATTGTGGTACTTACGTACGATGGAATATCCCTCAGCCATGAAATCAATGTCATAAGACCAGTAGCAGCAAAGTGAGTGGATTCAGGTACGATGATTCTAAGTGAAATAAGTCACACAGAAAAAAGAAACTTATCATAAGATATCACTTATGAAGATCCTGTAAACATGGCTACACGTGAACTGAGTTAGGAAAGAGAACAGAGTCTCACATTTAGAAAACACTCTTATGCCTGCATAAAGGGGATGGAGAGGTCGGGTGATGCATAAAACCAGAGTTTGATATAAGCACAGGGACCGTTCCAAAAACCAACTTTGGAATAGACACGACCTACACCTTCCTCAGTGAAAGAGACTCAAAACCCCATATTTCCCGCAGAGGAATATATCTGACTAGTAAGAATCTTAAAACCTATGTATTGATATGACTCCATAAGGGAATCAAGTGTGTCTAGAGTGGCATAAACATGGCAGCGAGAATCAGCTCAAACCCACTATAAAAAGGAATTTCAAAAGCAAAACCAAAAAACAGGGAAATTCTTTACAATTCCTTCAGGGTGTCTGAGGAAACCTGGAAAGACCCTATCTACAATGACAGCTGGATGTGGCATAAGGCTGGACACTTGGGACTGAGAGGATTGGTGAGATTGGGTGAGCAAATGCAGACCCTTTCAAGCAATAATGCATGGCCCCCATTCCATGGGTCCCAACTCTCCAGGTTCAAGGGAATATTACTACAGCTATAACATGTACAGGAAACCTAGAGAATGGACACACTGTGAATACGAAAGGTTTCTAAAACTCAACGAATAGTCCCTCTCCTGGTGCTCCAGTTTGACTTTCCAACTGCCTTACTATCAATCTCCCAACTTGGAGAGACAGGCCCTTTAACCTCCTGGTTTGCACAGGTTCCCAATTTGGCAGAGGATGGAAGGGACGAGGGAGAACCCATGAGAGAGTAGCTGTTAGGCATTTGGACGGGCACATGTCACTCTAATTTCCCGGCAGGAAGAAGAATTAACCAAAGTCTCAGCCACCCACCGGGAACCAGTATAGGACAGGATCCAAAATTTTGGACTTGCGTTCAGCTCACAAAAAACGAGTTGAGAAATGGAGCTCAGGGGCACAGCAATTCACAAACTGGCAGAGTGATAAAGGACAACTATTGTCCAAAAATCTGTTGAGGGAAGTCAACGAGGCGGACTTGAAAGCGAGGCAAAATAGCAGGAAACAGATTTCAAGAGGTACCTTGGAATCGCCTGTAAAGCACAGGAAGAGGGGCACAACTTGGACAATGGTGCACTTGGCCAAAAAGGGCGTATGCGTTTTCTCCTGAATATATTCAGGAGAAAACGCATACGCCCTTTTTGGCCAAGCAAGCAAGCGGGCAATGCAAATCTGCACTACAAAGAAGTATCACTTCCCACCGGTCAAAAGGGACATCCACAAAATGTGTAAAAACCAGAAAGGCAAGACAGGCCCTGGAGAACAGGGAGCCTTGTTATGCTGATGGGCGGGATGTAAATTGCCAACTGCCTCACTGGAGGAGTGCATTGTGTTCCCTAAAACAAGTAAACAACAGAGCTACAGAGCCAAGGCCACTTCCAGTCTAGGGAATATACCTTGGGAAAACTGCAAATCAATAAGAAAGAGCCACTTCCAAATTTAGGGCTGCACTGACTACAAGAACCTCAACTTGGGTACACCTTAAATATCCCAGGAAATATAAAAATGGTTCAAAACATTGTGGTACTTACGTACGATGGAATATCCCTCAGCCATGAAATCAATGTCATAAGACCAGTAGCAGCAAAGTGAGTGGATTCAGGTACGATGATTCTAAGTGAAATAAGTCACACAGAAAAAAGAAACTTATCATAAGATATCACTTATGAAGATCCTGTAAACATGGCTACACGTGAACTGAGTTAGGAAAGAGAACAGAGTCTCACATTTAGAAAACACTCTTATGCCTGCATAAAGGGGATGGAGAGGTCGGGTGATGCATAAAACCAGAGTTTGATATAAGCACAGGGACCGTTCCAAAAACCAACTTTGGAATAGACACGACCTACACCTTCCTCAGTGAAAGAGACTCAAAACCCCATATTTCCCGCAGAGGAATATATCTGACTAGTAAGAATCTTAAAACCTATGTATTGATATGACTCCATAAGGGAATCAAGTGTGTCTAGAGTGGCATAAACATGGCAGCGAGAATCAGCTCAAACCCACTATAAAAAGGAATTTCAAAAGCAAAACCAAAAAACAGGGAAATTCTTTACAATTCCTTCAGGGTGTCTGAGGAAACCTGGAAAGACCCTATCTACAATGACAGCTGGATGTGGCATAAGGCTGGACACTTGGGACTGAGAGGATTGGTGAGATTGGGTGAGCAAATGCAGACCCTTTCAAGCAATAATGCATGGCCCCCATTCCATGGGTCCCAACTCTCCAGGTTCAAGGGAATATTACTACAGCTATAACATGTACAGGAAACCTAGAGAATGGACACACTGTGAATACGAAAGGTTTCTAAAACTCAACGAATAGTCCCTCTCCTGGTGCTCCAGTTTGACTTTCCAACTGCCTTACTATCAATCTCCCAACTTGGAGAGACAGGCCCTTTAACCTCCTGGTTTGCACAGGTTCCCAATTTGGCAGAGGATGGAAGGGACGAGGGAGAACCCATGAGAGAGTAGCTGTTAGGCATTTGGACGGGCACATGTCACTCTAATTTCCCGGCAGGAAGAAGAATTAACCAAAGTCTCAGCCACCCACCGGGAACCAGTATAGGACAGGATCCAAAATTTTGGACTTGCGTTCAGCTCACAAAAAACGAGTTGAGAAATGGAGCTCAGGGGCACAGCAATTCACAAACTGGCAGAGTGATAAAGGACAACTATTGTCCAAAAATCTGTTGAGGGAAGTCAACGAGGCGGACTTGAAAGCGAGGCAAAATAGCAGGAAACAGATTTCAAGAGGTACCTTGGAATCGCCTGTAAAGCACAGGAAGAGGGGCACAACTTGGACAATGGTGCACTTGGCCAAAAAGGGCGTATGCGTTTTCTCCTGAATATATTCAGGAGAAAACGCATACGCCCTTTTTGGCCAAGCAAGCAAGCGGGCAATGCAAATCTGCACTACAAAGAAGTATCACTTCCCACCGGTCAAAAGGGACATCCACAAAATGTGTAAAAACCAGAAAGGCAAGACAGGCCCTGGAGAACAGGGAGCCTTGTTATGCTGATGGGCGGGATGTAAATTGCCAACTGCCTCACTGGAGGAGTGCATTGTGTTCCCTAAAACAAGTAAACAACAGAGCTACAGAGCCAAGGCCACTTCCAGTCTAGGGAATATACCTTGGGAAAACTGCAAATCAATAAGAAAGAGCCACTTCCAAATTTAGGGCTGCACTGACTACAAGAACCTCAACTTGGGTACACCTTAAATATCCCAGGAAATATAAAAATGGTTCAAAACATTGTGGTACTTACGTACGATGGAATATCCCTCAGCCATGAAATCAATGTCATAAGACCAGTAGCAGCAAAGTGAGTGGATTCAGGTACGATGATTCTAAGTGAAATAAGTCACACAGAAAAAAGAAACTTATCATAAGATATCACTTATGAAGATCCTGTAAACATGGCTACACGTGAACTGAGTTAGGAAAGAGAACAGAGTCTCACATTTAGAAAACACTCTTATGCCTGCATAAAGGGGATGGAGAGGTCGGGTGATGCATAAAACCAGAGTTTGATATAAGCACAGGGACCGTTCCAAAAACCAACTTTGGAATAGACACGACCTACACCTTCCTCAGTGAAAGAGACTCAAAACCCCATATTTCCCGCAGAGGAATATATCTGACTAGTAAGAATCTTAAAACCTATGTATTGATATGACTCCATAAGGGAATCAAGTGTGTCTAGAGTGGCATAAACATGGCAGCGAGAATCAGCTCAAACCCACTATAAAAAGGAATTTCAAAAGCAAAACCAAAAAACAGGGAAATTCTTTACAATTCCTTCAGGGTGTCTGAGGAAACCTGGAAAGACCCTATCTACAATGACAGCTGGATGTGGCATAAGGCTGGACACTTGGGACTGAGAGGATTGGTGAGATTGGGTGAGCAAATGCAGACCCTTTCAAGCAATAATGCATGGCCGCCATTCCATGGGTCCCAACTCTCCAGGTTCAAGGGAATATTACTACAGCTATAACATGTACAGGAAACCTAGAGAATGGACACACTGTGAATACGAAAGGTTTCTAAAACTCAACGAATAGTCCCTCTCCTGGTGCTCCAGTTTGACTTTCCAACTGCCTTCCTATCAATCTCCCAACTTGGAGAGACAGGCCCTTTAACCTCCTGGTTTGCACAGGTTCCCAATTTGCCAGAGGATGGAAGGGACGAGGGAGAACCCATGAGAGAGTAGCTGTTAGGCATTTGGACGGGCACATGTCACTCTAATTTCCCGGCAGGAAGAAGAATTAACCAAAGTCTCAGCCACCCACCGGGAACCAGTATAGGACAGGATCCAAAATTTTGGACTTGTGTTCAGCTCACAAAAAACGAGTTGAGAAATGGAGCTCAGGGGCACAGCAATTCACAAACTGGCAGAGTGATAAAGGACAACTATTGTCCAAAAATCTGTTGAGGGAAGTCAACGAGGCGGACTTGAAAGCGAGGCAAAATAGCAGGAAACAGATTTCAAGAGGTACCTTGGAATCGCCTGTAAAGCACAGGAAGAGGGGCACAACTTGGACAATGGTGCACTTGGCCAAAAAGGGCGTATGCGTTTTCTCCTGAATATATTCAGGAGAAAACGCATACGCCCTTTTTGGCCAAGCAAGCAAGCGGGCAATGCAAATCTGCACTACAAAGAAGTATCACTTCCCACCGGTCAAAAGGGACATCCACAAAATGTGTAAAAACCAGAAAGGCAAGACAGGCCCTGGAGAACAGGGAGCCTTGTTATGCTGATGGGCGGGATGTAAATTGCCAACTGCCTCACTGGAGGAGTGCATTGTGTTCCCTAAAACAAGTAAACAACAGAGCTACAGAGCCAAGGCCACTTCCAGTCTAGGGAATATACCTTGGGAAAACTGCAAATCAATAAGAAAGAGCCACTTCCAAATTTAGGGCTGCACTGACTACAAGAACCTCAACTTGGGTACACCTTAAATATCCCAGGAAATATAAAAATGGTTCAAAACATTGTGGTACTTACGTACGATGGAATATCCCTCAGCCATGAAATCAATGTCATAAGACCAGTAGCAGCAAAGTGAGTGGATTCAGGTACGATGATTCTAAGTGAAATAAGTCACACAGAAAAAAGAAACTTATCATAAGATATCACTTATGAAGATCCTGTAAACATGGCTACACGTGAACTGAGTTAGGAAAGAGAACAGAGTCTCACATTTAGAAAACACTCTTATGCCTGCATAAAGGGGATGGAGAGGTCGGGTGATGCATAAAACCAGAGTTTGATATAAGCACAGGGACCGTTCCAAAAACCAACTTTGGAATAGACACGACCTACACCTTCCTCAGTGAAAGAGACTCAAAACCCCATATTTCCCGCAGAGGAATATATCTGACTAGTAAGAATCTTAAAACCTATGTATTGATATGACTCCATAAGGGAATCAAGTGTGTCTAGAGTGGCATAAACATGGCAGCGAGAATCAGCTCAAACCCACTATAAAAAGGAATTTCAAAAGCAAAACCAAAAAACAGGGAAATTCTTTACAATTCCTTCAGGGTGTCTGAGGAAACCTGGAAAGACCCTATCTACAATGACAGCTGGATGTGGCATAAGGCTGGACACTTGGGACTGAGAGGATTGGTGAGATTGGGTGAGCAAATGCAGACCCTTTCAAGCAATAATGCATGGCCCCCATTCCATGGGTCCCAACTCTCCAGGTTCAAGGGAATATTACTACAGCTATAACATGTACAGGAAACCTAGAGAATGGACACACTGTGAATACGAAAGGTTTCTAAAACTCAACGAATAGTCCCTCTCCTGGTGCTCCAGTTTGACTTTCCAACTGCCTTACTATCAATCTCCCAACTTGGAGAGACAGGCCCTTTAACCTCCTGGTTTGCACAGGTTCCCAATTTGGCAGAGGATGGAAGGGACGAGGGAGAACCCATGAGAGAGTAGCTGTTAGGCATTTGGACGGGCACATGTCACTCTAATTTCCCGGCAGGAAGAAGAATTAACCAAAGTCTCAGCCACCCACCGGGAACCAGTATAGGACAGGATCCAAAATTTTGGACTTGCGTTCAGCTCACAAAAAACGAGTTGAGAAATGGAGCTCAGGGGCACAGCAATTCACAAACTGGCAGAGTGATAAAGGACAACTATTGTCCAAAAATCTGTTGAGGGAAGTCAACGAGGCGGACTTGAAAGCGAGGCAAAATAGCAGGAAACAGATTTCAAGAGGTACCTTGGAATCGCCTGTAAAGCACAGGAAGAGGGGCACAACTTGGACAATGGTGCACTTGGCCAAAAAGGGCGTATGCGTTTTCTCCTGAATATATTCAGGAGAAAACGCATACGCCCTTTTTGGCCAAGCAAGCAAGCGGGCAATGCAAATCTGCACTACAAAGAAGTATCACTTCCCACCGGTCAAAAGGGACATCCACAAAATGTGTAAAAACCAGAAAGGCAAGACAGGCCCTGGAGAACAGGGAGCCTTGTTATGCTGATGGGCGGGATGTAAATTGCCAACTGCCTCACTGGAGGAGTGCATTGTGTTCCCTAAAACAAGTAAACAACAGAGCTACAGAGCCAAGGCCACTTCCAGTCTAGGGAATATACCTTGGGAAAACTGAAAATCAATAAGAAAGAGCCACTTCCAAATTTAGGGCTGCACTGACTACAAGAACCTCAACTTGGGTACACCTTAAATATCCCAGGAAATATAAAAATGGTTCAAAACATTGTGGTACTTACGTACGATGGAATATCCCTCAGCCATGAAATCAATGTCATAAGACCAGTAGCAGCAAAGTGAGTGGATTCAGGTACGATGATTCTAAGTGAAATAAGTCACACAGAAAAAGAAACTTATCATAAGATATCACTTAGGAAGATCCTGTAAACATGGCTACACGTGAACTGAGTTAGGAAAGAGAACAGAGTCTCACATTTAGAAAACACTCTTATGCCTGCATAAAGGGGATGGAGAGGTCGGGTGATGCATAAAAGCAGAGTTTGATATAAGCACAGGGACCGTTCCAAAAACCAACTTTGGAATAGACAAGACCTACACCTTCCTCAGTGAAAGAGACTCAAAACCCCATATTTCCTGCAGAGGAATATATCTGACTAGTAAGAATCTTAAAACCTATGTATTGATATGACTCCATAAGGGAATCAAGTGTGTCTAGAGTGGCATAAACATGGCAGCGAGAATCAGCTCAAACCCACTATAAAAAGGAATTTCAAAAGCAAAACCAAAAAACAGGGAAATTCTTTACAATTCCTTCAGGGTGTCTGAGGAAACCTGGAAAGACCCTATCTACAATGACAGCTGGATGTGGCATAAGGCTGGACACTTGGGACTGAGAGGATTGGTGAGATTGGGTGAGCAAATGCAGACCCTTTCAAGCAATAATGCATGGCCCCCATTCCATGGGTCCCAACTCTCCAGGTTCAAGGGAATATTACTACAGCTATAACATGTACAGGAAACCTAGAGAATGTACACATTGTGAATACGAAAGGTTTCTAAAACTCAATGAATAGTCCCTCTCCTGGTGCTCCAGTTTGACTTTCCAACTGCCTTACTACCAATCTCCCAACTTGGAGAGACAGGCCCTTTAACCTCCTGGTTTGCACAGGTTCCCAATTTGCCAGAGGATGGAAGGGACGAGGGAGAACCCATGAGAGAGTAGCTGTTAGGCATTTGGACGGGCACATGTCACTCTAATTTCCCGGCAGGAAGAAGAATTAACCAAAGTCTCAGCCACCCACCGGGAACCAGTATAGGACATGATCCAAAATTTTGGACTTGTGTTCAGCTCACAAAAAACGAGTTGAGAAATGGAGCTCAGCGGCACAGCAATTCACAAACTGGCAGAGTGATAAAGGACAACTATCGTCCAAAAATTTGTTGAGGGAAGTCAACGAGGCGGACTTGAAAGTGAGGCAAAATAGCAGGAAACAGATTTCAAGAGGTACCTTGGAATCGCCTGTAAAGCACAGGAAGAGGGGCACAACTTGGACAATGGTGCACTTGGCCAAAAAGGGCGTATGCGTTTTCTCCTGAATATATTCAGGAGAAAACGCATACGCCCTTTTTGGCCAAGCAAGCAAGCGGGCAATGCAAATCTGCACTACAAAGAAGTATCACTTCCCACCGGTCAAAAGGGACATCCACAAAATGTGTAAAAACCAGAAAGGCAAGACAGGCCCTGGAGAACTGGGAGCCTTGTTATGCTGATGGGCGGGATGTAAATTGCCAACTGCCTCACTGGAGGAGTGCATTGTGTTCCCTAAAACAAGTAAACAACAGAGCTACAGAGCCAAGGCCACTTCCAGTCTAGGGAATATACCTTGGGAAAACTGAAAATCAATAAGAAAGAGCCACCTCCAAATTTAGGGCTGCACTGACTACAAGAACCTCAACTTGGGTACACCTTAAATATCCCAGGAAATATAAAAATGGTTCAAAACATTGTGGTACTTACGTACGATGGAATATCCCTCAGCCATGAAATCAATGTCATAAGACCAGTAGCAGCAAAGTGAGTGGATTCAGGTACGATGATTCTAAGTGAAATAAGTCACACAGAAAAAGAAACTTATCATAAGATATCACTTATGAAGATCCTGTAAACATGGCTACACGTGAATTGAGTTAGGAAAGAGAACACAGTCTCACATTTAGAAAACACTCTTATGCCTGCATAAAGGGGAAGGAGAGGTGGGGTGATGCATAAAACCAGAGTTTGATAGAAGCACAGGGACCGTTTCAAAAACCAACTTTGGAATTGACAAGACCGACACCTTCCTTAGTGAAAGAGACTCA
Source organism: Mesoplodon densirostris (assembly GCF_025265405.1). Lineage (NCBI taxonomy): Eukaryota > Metazoa > Chordata > Mammalia > Artiodactyla > Ziphiidae > Mesoplodon > Mesoplodon densirostris. Next base: position 136,654,614 of record NC_082666.1, on the reverse strand, counting down.
AAACCCCATATTTCCCACAGAGGAATATATCTGACTAGTAAGAATCTTAAAACCTATGTATTGATATGTCTCCATAAGGGAATCAAGTGTGTCTAGAGTGGCATAAACATGGCAGCGAGAATCAGCTCAAACCCACTATAAAAAGGAATTTCAAAAGCAAAACCAAAAAACAGGGAAATTCTTTACAATTCCTTCAGGGTGTCTGAGGAAACCTGGAAAGACCCTATCTACAATGACAGCTGGATGTGGCATAAGGCTGGACACTTGGGACTGAGAGGATTGGTGAGATTGGGTGAGCAAATGCAGACCCTTTCAAGCAATAATGCATGGCCCCCATTCCATGGGTCCCAACTCTCCAGGTTCAAGGGAATATTACTACAGCTATAACATGTACAGGAAACCTAGAGAATGGACACACTGTGAATACGAAAGGTTTCTAAAACTCAATAAATAGTCCCTCTCCTGGTGCTCCAGTTTGACTTTCCAACTGCCTTACTATCAATCTCCCAACTTGGAGAGACAGGCCCTTTAACCTCCTGGTTTGCACAGGTTCCCAATTTGCCAGAGGATGGAAGGGACGAGGGAGAACCCATGAGAGAGTAGCTGTTAGGCATTTGGACGGGCACATGTCCCTCTAATTTCCCGGCAGGAAGAAGAATTAACCAAAGTCTCAGCCACCCACCGGGAACCAGTATAGGACATGATCCAAAATTTTGGACTTGTGTTCAGCTCACAAAAAAAGAGTTGAGAAATGGAGCTCAGGGGCACAGCAATTCACAAACTGGCAGAGTGATAAAGGACAACTATCGTCCAAAAATCTGTTGAGGGAAGTCAACGAGGCGGACTTGAAAGCGAGGCAAAATAGCAGGAAACAGATTTCAAGAGGTACCTTGGAATCGCCTGTAAAGCACAGGAAGAGGGGCACAACTTGGACAATGGTGCACTTGGCCAAAAAGGGCGTATGCGTTTTCTCCTGAATATATTCAGGAGAAAACGCATACGCCCTTTTTGGCCAAGCAAGCAAGCGGGCAATGCAAATCTGCACTACAAAGAAGTATCACTTCCCACCGGTCAAAAGGGACATCCACAAAATGTGTAAAAACCAGAAAGGCAAGACAGGCCCTGGAGAACTGGGAGCCTTGTTATGCTGATGGGCGGGATGTAAATTGCCAACTGCCTCACTGGAGGAGTGCATTGTGTTCCCTAAAACAAGTAAACAACAGAGCTACAGAGCCAAGGCCACTTCCAGTCTAGGGAATATACCTTGGGAAAACTGAAAATCAATAAGAAAGAGCCACCTCCAAATTTAGGGCTGCACTGACTACAAGAACCTCAACTTGGGTACACCTTAAATATCCCAGGAAATATAAAAATGGTTCAAAACATTGTGGTACTTACGTACGATGGAATATCCCTCAGCCATGAAATCAATGTCATAAGACCAGTAGCAGCAAAGTGAGTGGATTCAGGTACGATGATTCTAAGTTAAATAAGTCACACAGAAAAAGAAACTTATCATAAGATATCACTTATGAAGATCCTGTAAACATGGCTACACGTGAACTGAGTTAGGAAAGAGAACAGAGTCTCACATTTAGAAAACACTCTTATGCCTGCATAAAGGGGAAGGAGAGGTGGGGTGATGCATAAAACCAGAGTTTGATATAAGCACAGGGACCGTTTCAAAAACCAACTTTGGAATTGACAAGACCGACACCTTCCTTAGTGAAAGAGACTCAAAACCCCATATTTCCCACAGAGGAATATATCTGACTAGTAAGAATCTTAAAACCTATGTATTGATATGTCTCCATAAGGGAATCAAGTGTGTCTAGAGTGGCATAAACATGGCAGCGAGAATCAGCTCAAACCCACTATAAAAAGGAATTTCAAAAGCAAAACGAAAAAACAGGGAAATTCTTTACAATTCCTTCAGGGTGTCTGAGGAAACCTGGAAAGACCCTATCTACAATGACAGCTGGATGTGGCATAAGGCTGGACACTTGGGACTGAGAGGATTGGTGAGATTGGGTGAGCAAATGCAGACCCTTTCAAGCAATAATGCATGGCCCCCATTCCATGGGTCCCAACTCTCCAGGTTCAAGGGAATATCACTACAGCTATAACATGTACAGGAAACCTAGAGAATGGACACACTGTGAATACGAAAGGTTTCTAAAACTCAACGAATAGTCCCTCTCCTGGTGCTCCAGTTTGACTTTCCAACTGCCTTACTATCAATCTCCCAAGTTGGAGAGACAGGCCCTTTAACCTCCTGGTTTGCACAGGTTCCCAATTTGGCAGAGGATGGAAGGGACGAGGGAGAACCCATGAGAGAGTAGCTGTTAGGCATTTGGACGGGCACATGTCACTCTAATTTCCCGGCAGGAAGAAGAATTAACCAAAGTCTCAGCCACCCACGGGGAACCAGTATAGGACATGATCCAAAATTTTGGACTTGCGTTCAGCTCACAAAAAACGAGTTGAGAAATGGAGCTCAGGGGCACAGCAATTCACAAACTGGCAGAGTGATAAAGGACAACTATCGTCCAAAAATCTGTTGAGGGAAGTCAACGAGGCGGACTTGAAAGCGAGGCAAAATAGCAGGAAACAGATTTCAAGAGGTACCTTGGAATCGCCTGTAAAGCACAGGAAGAGGGGCACAACTTGGACAATGGTGCACTTGGCCAAAAAGGGCGTATGCGTTTTCTCCTGAATATATTCAGGAGAAAACGCATACGCCCTTTTTGGCCAAGCAAGCAAGCGGGCAATGCAAATCTGCACTACCAAGAAGTATCACTTCCCACCGGTCAAAAGGGACATCCACAAAATGTGTAAAAACCAGAAAGGCAAGACAGGCCCTGGAGAACAGGGAGCCTTGTTATGCTGATGGGCGGGATGTAAATTGCCAACTGCCTCACTGGAGGAGTGCATTGTGTTCCCTAAAACAAGTAAACAACAGAGCTACAGAGCCAAGGCCACTTCCAGTCTAGGGAATATACCTTGGGAAAACTGAAAATCAATAAGAAAGGGCCACCTCCAAATTTAGGGCTGCACTGACTACAAGAACCTCAACTTGGGTACACCTTAAATATCCCAGGAAATATAAAAATGGTTCAAAACATTGTGGTACTTACGTACGATGGAATATCCCTCAGCCATGAAATCAATGTCATAAGACCAGTAGCAGCAAAGTGAGTGGATTCAGGTACGATGATTCTAAGTGAAATAAGTCACACAGAAAAAGAAACTTATCATAAGATATCACTTATGAAGATCCTGTAAACATGGCTACACGTGAACTGAGTTAGGAAAGAGAACAGAGTCTCACATTTAGAAAACACTCTTATGCCTGCATAAAGGGGAAGGAGAGGTGGGGTGATGCATAAAACCAGAGTTTGATATAAGCACAGGGACCGTTTCAAAAACCAACTTTGGAATTGACAAGACCGACACCTTCCTTAGTGAAAGAGACTCAAAACCCCATATTTCCCACAGAGGAATATATCTGACTAGTAAGAATCTTAAAACCTATGTATTGATATGTCTCCATAAGGGAATCAAGTGTGTCTAGAGTGGCATAAACATGGCAGCGAGAATCAGCTCAAACCCACTATAAAAAGGAATTTCAAAAGCAAAACCAAAAAACAGGGAAATTCTTTACAATTCCTTCAGGGTGTCTGAGGAAACCTGGAAAGACCCTATCTACAATGACAGCTGGATGTGGCATAAGGCTGGACACTTGGGACTGAGAGGATTGGTGAGATTGGGTGAGCAAATGCAGACCCTTTCAAGCAATAATGCATGGCCCCCATTCCATGGGTCCCAACTCTCCAGGTTCAAGGGAATATTACTACAGCTATAACATGTACAGGAAACCTAGAGAATGGACACACTGTGAATACGAAAGGTTTCTAAAACTCAATAAATAGTCCCTCTCCTGGTGCTCCAGTTTGACTTTCCAACTGCCTTACTATCAATCTCCCAACTTGGAGAGACAGGCCCTTTAACCTCCTGGTTTGCACAGGTTCCCAATTTGCCAGAGGATGGAAGGGACGAGGGAGAACCCATGAGAGAGTAGCTGTTAGGCATTTGGACGGGCACATGTCACTCTAATTTCCCGGCAGGAAGAAGAATTAACCAAAGTCTCAGCCACCCACCGGGAACCAGTATAGGACATGATCCAAAATTTTGGACTTGCGTTCAGCTCACAAAAAACGAGTTGAGAAATGGAGCTCAGGGGCACAGCAATTCACAAACTGGCAGAGTGATAAAGGACAACTATCGTCCAAAAATCTGTTGAGGGAAGTCAACGAGGCGGACTTGAAAGCGAGGCAAAATAGCAGGAAACAGATTTCAAGAGGTACCTTGGAATCGCCTGTAAAGCACAGGAAGAGGGGCACAACTTGGACAATGGTGCACTTGGCCAAAAAGGGCGTATGCGTTTTCTCCTGAATATATTCAGGAGAAAACGCATACGCCCTTTTTGGCCAAGCAAGCAAGCGGGCAATGCAAATCTGCACTACAAAGAAGTATCACTTCCCACCGGTCAAAAGGGACATCCACAAAATGTGTAAAAACCAGAAAGGCAAGACAGGCCCTGGAGAACAGGGAGCCTTGTTATGCTGATGGGCGGGATGTAAATTGCCAACTGCCTCACTGGAGGAGTGCATTGTGTTCCCTAAAACAAGTAAACAACAGAGCTACAGAGCCAAGGCCACTTCCAGTCTAGGGAATATACCTTGGGAAAACTGAAAATCAATAAGAAAGAGCCACCTCCAAATTTAGGGCTGCACTGACTACAAGAACCTCAACTTGGGTACACCTTAAATATCCCAGGAAATATAAAAATGGTTCAAAACATTGTGGTACTTACGTACGATGGAATATCCCTCAGCCATGAAATCAATGTCATAAGACCAGTAGCAGCAAAGTGAGTGGATTCAGGTACGATGATTCTAAGTGAAATAAGTCACACAGAAAAAGAAACTTATCATAAGATATCACTTATGAAGATCCTGTAAACATGGCTACACGTGAACTGAGTTAGGAAAGAGAACAGAGTCTCACATTTAGAAAACACTCTTATGCCTGCATAAAGGGGAAGGAGAGGTGGGGTGATGCATAAAACCAGAGTTTGATATAAGCACAGGGACCGTTTCAAAAACCAACTTTGGAATAGACAAGACCTACACCTTCATTCAGTGAAAGAGACTCAAAACCCCATATTTCCCACAGAGGAATATATCTGACTAGTAAGAATCTTAAAACCTATGTATTGATATGTCTCCATAAGGGAATCAAGTGTGTCTAGAGTGGCATAAACATGGCAGCGAGAATCAGCTCAAACCCACTATAAAAAGGAATTTCAAAAGCAAAACCAAAAAACAGGGAAATTCTTTACAATTCCTTCAGGGTGTCTGAGGAAACCTGGAAAGACCCTATCTACAATGACAGCTGGATGTGGCATAAGGCTGGACACTTGGGACTGAGAGGATTGGTGAGATTGGGTGAGCAAATGCAGACCCTTTCAAGCAATAATGCATGGCCCCCATTCCATGGGTCCCAACTCTCCAGGTTCAAGGGAATATTACTACAGCTATAACATGTACAGGAAACCTAGAGAATGGACACACTGTGAATACGAAAGGTTTCTAAAACTCAACGAATAGTCCCTCTCCTGGTGCTCCAGTTTGACTTTCCAACTGCCTTACTATCAATCTCCCAACTTGGAGAGACAGGCCCTTTAACCTCCTGGTTTGCACAGGTTCCCAATTTGGCAGAGGATGGAAGGGACGAGGGAGAACCCATGAGAGAGTAGCTGTTAGGCATTTGGACGGGCACATGTCCCTCTAATTTCCCGGCAGGAAGATGAATTAACCAAAGTCTCAGCCACCCACGGGGAACCAGTATAGGACATGATCCAAAATTTTGGACTTGCGTTCAGCTCACAAAAAACGAGTTGAGAAATGGAGCTCAGGGGCACAGCAATTCACAAACTGGCAGAGAGATAAAGGACAACTATCGTCCAAAAATCTGTTGAGGGAAGTCAACGAGGCGGACTTGAAAGCGAGGCAAAATAGCAGGAAACAGATTTCAAGAGGTACCTTGGAATCGCCTGTAAAGCACAGGAAGAGGGGCACAACTTGGACAATGGTGCACTTGGCCAAAAAGGGCGTATGCGTTTTCTCCTGAATATATTCAGGAGAAAACGCATACGCCCTTTTTGGCCAAGCAAGCAAGCGGGCAATGCAAATCTGCACTACAAAGAAGTATCACTTCCCACCGGTCAAAAGGGACATCCACAAAAAGTGTAAAAACCAGAAAGGCAAGACAGGCCCTGGAGAACTGGGAGCCTTGTTATGCTGATGGGCGGGATGTAAATTGCCAACTGCCTCACTGGAGGAGTGCATTGTGTTCCCTAAAACAAGTAAACAACAGAGCTACAGAGCCAAGGCCACTTCCAGTCTAGGGAATATACCTTGGGAAAACTGAAAATCAATAAGAAAGAGCCACCTCCAAATTTAGGGCTGCACTGACTACAAGAACCTCAACTTGGGTACACCTTAAATATCCCAGGAAATATAAAAATGGTTCAAAACATTGTGGTACTTACGTACGATGGAATATCCCTCAGCCATGAAATCAATGTCATAAGACCAGTAGCAGCAAAGTGAGTGGATTCAGGTACGATGATTCTAAGTGAAATAAGTCACACAGAAAAAGAAACTTATCATAAGATATCACTTATGAAGATCCTGTAAACATGGCTACACGTGAACTGAGTTAGGAAAGAGAACAGAGTCTCACATTTAGAAAACACTCTTATGCCTGCATAAAGGGGAAGGAGAGGTGGGGTGATGCATAAAACCAGAGTTTGATATAAGCACAGGGACCGTTCCAAAAACCAACTTTGGAATAGACAAGACCTACACCTTCCTCAGTGAAAGAGACTCAAAACCCCATATTTCCGGCAGAGGAATATATCTGACTAGTAAGAATCTTAAAACCTATGTATTGATATGACTCCATAAGGGAATCAAGTGTGTCTAGAGTGGCATAAACATGGCAGCGAGAATCAGCTCAAACCCACTATAAAAAGGAATTTCAAAAGCAAAACCAAAAAACAGGGAAATTCTTTACAATTCCTTCAGGGTGTCTGAGGAAACCTGGAAAGACCCTATCTACAATGACAGCTGGATGTGGCATAAGGCTGGACACTTGGGACTGAGAGGATTGGTGAGATTGGGTGAGCAAATGCAGACCCTTTCAAGCAATAATGCATGGCCCCCATTCCATGGGTCCCAACTCTCCAGGTTCAAGGGAATATTACTACAGCTATAACATGTACAGGAAACCTAGAGAATGGACACACTGTGAATACGAAAGGTTTCTAAAACTCAACGAATAGTCCCTCTCCTGGTGCTCCAGTTTGACTTTCCAACTGCCTTACTATCAATCTCCCAACTTGGACAGACAGGCCCTTTAACCTCCTGGTTTGCACAGGTTCCCAATTTGGCAGAGGATGGAAGGGACGAGGGAGAACCCATGAGAGAGTAGCTGTTAGGCATTTGGACGGGCACATGTCCCTCTAATTTCCCGGCAGGAAGATGAATTAACCAAAGTCTCAGCCACCCACGGGGAACCAGTATAGGACATGATCCAAAATTTTGGACTTGCGTTCAGCTCACAAAAAACGAGTTGAGAAATGGAGCTCAGGGGCACAGCAATTCACAAACTGGCAGAGAGATAAAGGACAACTATCGTCCAAAAATCTGTTGAGGGAAGTCAACGAGGCGGACTTGAAAGCGAGGCAAAATAGCAGGAAACAGATTTCAAGAGGTACCTTGGAATCGCCTGTAAAGCACAGGAAGAGGGGCACAACTTGGACAATGGTGCACTTGGCCAAAAAGGGCGTATGCGTTTTCTCCTGAATATATTCAGGAGAAAACGCATACGCCCTTTTTGGCCAAGCAAGCAAGCGGGCAATGCAAATCTGCACTACAAAGAAGTATCACTTCCCACCGGTCAAAAGGGACATCCACAAAAAGTGTAAAAACCAGAAAGGCAAGACAGGCCCTGGAGAACTGGGAGCCTTGTTATGCTGATGGGCGGGATGTAAATTGCCAACTGCCTCACTGGAGGAGTGCATTGTGTTCCCTAAAACAAGTAAACAACAGAGCTACAGAGCCAAGGCCACTTCCAGTCTAGGGAATATACCTTGGGAAAACTGAAAATCAATAAGAAAGAGCCACCTCCAAATTTAGGGCTGCACTGGCTACAAGAACCTCAACTTGGGTACACCTTAAATATCCCAGGAAATATAAAAATGGTTCAAAACATTGTGGTACTTACGTACGATGGAATATCCCTCAGCCATGAAATCAATGTCATAAGACCAGTAGCAGCAAAGTGAGTGGATTCAGGTACGATGATTCTAAGTGAAATAAGTCACACAGAAAAAGAAACTTATCATAAGATATCACTTATGAAGATCCTGTAAACATGGCTACACGTGAACTGAGTTAGGAAAGAGAACAGAGTCTCACATTTAGAAAACACTCTTATGCCTGCATAAAGGGGAAGGAGAGGTGGGGTGATGCATAAACCCAGAGTTTGATATAAGCACAGGGACCGTTTCAAAAACCAACTTTGGAATAGACAAGACCTACACCTTCCTCAGTGAAAGAGACTCAAAACCCCATATTTCCCACAGAGGAATATATCTGACTAGTAAGAATCTTAAAACCTATGTATTGATATGTCTCCATAAGGGAATCAAGTGTGTCTAGAGTGGCATAAACATGGCAGCGAGAATCAGCTCAAACCCACTATAAAAAGGAATTTCAAAAGCAAAACCAAAAAACAGGGAAATTCTTTACAATTCCTTCAGGGTGTCTGAGGAAACCTGGAAAGACCCTATCTACAATGACAGCTGGATGTGGCATAAGGCTGGACACTTGGGACTGAGAGGATTGGTGAGATTGGGTGAGCAAATGCAGACCCTTTCAAGCAATAATGCATGGCCCCCATTCCATGGGTCCCAACTCTCCAGGTTCAAGGGAATATTACTACAGCTATAACATGTACAGGAAACCTAGAGAATGGACACACTGTGAATACGAAAGGTTTCTAAAACTCAACGAATAGTCCCTCTCCTGGTGCTCCAGTTTGACTTTCCAACTGCCTTACTATCAATCTCCCAACTTGGACAGACAGGCTCTTTAACCTCCTGGTTTGCACAGGTTCCCAATTTGGCAGAGGATGGAAGGGACGAGGGAGAACCCATGAGAGAGTAGCTGTTAGGCATTTGGACGGGCACATGTCACTCTAATTTCCCGGCAGGAAGAAGAATTAACCAAAGTCTCAGCCACCCACGGGGAACCAGTATAGGACATGATCCAAAATTTTGGACTTGCGTTCAGCTCACAAAAAACGAGTTGAGAAATGGAGCTCAGGGGCACAGCAATTCACAAACTGGCAGAGTGATAAAGGACAACTATCGTCCAAAAATCTGTTGAGGGAAGTCAACGAGGCGGACTTGAAAGCGAGGCAAAATAGCAGGAAACAGATTTCAAGAGGTACCTTGGAATCGCCTGTAAAGCACAGGAAGAGGGGCACAACTTGGACAATGGTGCACTTGGCCAAAAAGGGCGTAAGCGTTTTCTCCTGAATATATTCAGGAGAAAACGCATACGCCCTTTTTGGCCAAGCAAGCAAGCGGGCAATGCAAATCTGCACTACAAAGAAGTATCACTTCCCACCGGTCAAAAGGGACATCCACAAAATGTGTAAAAACCAGAAAGGCAACACAGGCCCTGGAGAACAGGGAGCCTTGTTATGCTGATGGGCGGGATGTAAATTGCCAACTGCCTCACTGGAGGAGTGCATTGTGTTCCCTAAAACAAGTAAACAACAGAGCTACAGAGCCAAGGCCACTTCCAGTCTAGGGAATATACCTTGGGAAAACTGAAAATCAATAAGAAAGGGCCACCTCCAAATTTAGGGCTGCACTGACTACAAGAACCTCAACTTGGGTACACCTTAAATATCCCAGGAAATATAAAAATGGTTCAAAACATTGTGGTACTTACGTACGATGGAATATCCCTCAGCCATGAAATCAATGTCATAAGACCAGTAGCAGCAAAGTGAGTGGATTCAGGTACGATGATTCTAAGTGAAATAAGTCACACAGAAAAAGAAACTTATCATAAGATATCACTTATGAAGATCCTGTAAACATGGCTACACGTGAACTGAGTTAGGAAAGAGAACAGAGTCTCACATTTAGAAAACACTCTTATGCCTGCATAAAGGGGAAGGAGAGGTGGGGTGATGCATAAAACCAGAGTTTGATATAAGCACAGGGACCGTTCCAAAAACCAACTTTGGAATAGACAAGACCTACACCTTCCTCAGTGAAAGAGACTCAAAACCCCATATTTCCGGCAGAGGAATATATCTGACTAGTAAGAATCTTAAAACCTATGTATTGATATGACTCCATAAGGGAATCAAGTGTGTCTAGAGTGGCATAAACATGGCAGCGAGAATCAGCTCAAACCCACTATAAAAAGGAATTTCAAAAGCAAAACCAAAAAACAGGGAAATTCTTTACAATTCCTTCAGGGTGTCTGAGGAAACCTGGAAAGACCCTATCTACAATGACAGCTGGATGTGGCATAAGGCTGGACACTTGGGACTGAGAGGATTGGTGAGATTGGGTGAGCAAATGCAGACCCTTTCAAGCAATAATGCATGGCCCCCATTCCATGGGTCCCAACTCTCCAGGTTCAAGGGAATATTACTACAGCTATAACATGTACAGGAAACCTAGAGAATGGACACACTGTGAATACGAAAGGTTTCTAAAACTCAACGAATAGTCCCTCTCCTGGTGCTCCAGTTTGACTTTCCAACTGCCTTACTATCAATCTCCCAACTTGGACAGACAGGCCCTTTAACCTCCTGGTTTGCACAGGTTCCCAATTTGGCAGAGGATGGAAGGGACGAGGGAGAACCCATGAGAGAGTAGCTGTTAGGCATTTGGACGGGCACATGTCCCTCTAATTTCCCGGCAGGAAGATGAATTAACCAAAGTCTCAGCCACCCACGGGGAACCAGTATAGGACATGATCCAAAATTTTGGACTTGCGTTCAGCTCACAAAAAACGAGTTGAGAAATGGAGCTCAGGGGCACAGCAATTCACAAACTGGCAGAGTGATAAAGGACAACTATCGTCCAAAAATCTGTTGAGGGAAGTCAACGAGGCGGACTTGAAAGCGAGGCAAAATAGCAGGAAACAGATTTCAAGAGGTACCTTGGAATCGCCTGTAAAGCACAGGAAGAGGGGCACAACTTGGACAATGGTGCACTTGGCCAAAAAGGGCGTATGCGTTTTCTCCTGAATATATTCAGGAGAAAACGCATACGCCCTTTTTGGCCAAGCAAGCAAGCGGGCAATGCAAATCTGCACTACAAAGAAGTATCACTTCCCACCGGTCAAAAGGGACATCCACAAAAAGTGTAAAAACCAGAAAGGCAAGACAGGCCCTGGAGAACTGGGAGCCTTGTTATGCTGATGGGCGGGATGTAAATTGCCAACTGCCTCACTGGAGGAGTGCATTGTGTTCCCTAAAACAAGTAAACAACAGAGCTACAGAGCCAAGGCCACTTCCAGTCTAGGGAATATACCTTGGGAAAACTGAAAATCAATAAGAAAGAGCCACCTCCAAATTTAGGGCTGCACTGACTACAAGAACCTCAACTTGGGTACACCTTAAATATCCCAGGAAATATAAAAATGGTTCAAAACATTGTGGTACTTACGTACGATGGAATATCCCTCAGCCATGAAATCAATGTCATAAGACCAGTAGCAGCAAAGTGAGTGGATTCAGGTACGATGATTCTAAGTGAAATAAGTCACACAGAAAAAGAAACTTATCATAAGATATCACTTATGAAGATCCTGTAAACATGGCTACACGTGAACTGAGTTAGGAAAGAGAACAGAGTCTCACATTTAGAAAACACTCTTATGCCTGCATAAAGGGGAAGGAGAGGTGGGGTGATGCATAAAACCAGAGTTTGATATAAGCACAGGGACCGTTCCAAAAACCAACTTTGGAATAGACAAGACCTACACCTTCCTCAGTGAAAGAGACTCAAAACCCCATATTTCCGGCAGAGGAATATATCTGACTAGTAAGAATCTTAAAACCTATGTATTGATATGACTCCATAAGGGAATCAAGTGTGTCTAGAGTGGCATAAACATGGCAGCGAGAATCAGCTCAAACCCACTATAAAAAGGAATTTCAAAAGCAAAACCAAAAAACAGGGAAATTCTTTACAATTCCTTCAGGGTGTCTGAGGAAACCTGGAAAGACCCTATCTACAATGACAGCTGGATGTGGCATAAGGCTGGACACTTGGGACTGAGAGGATTGGTGAGATTGGGTGAGCAAATGCAGACCCTTTCAAGCAATAATGCATGGCCCCCATTCCATGGGTCCCAACTCTCCAGGTTCAAGGGAATATTACTACAGCTATAACATGTACAGGAAACCTAGAGAATGGACACACTGTGAATACGAAAGGTTTCTAAAACTCAACGAATAGTCCCTCTCCTGGTGCTCCAGTTTGACTTTCCAACTGCCTTACTATCAATCTCCCAACTTGGACAGACAGGCCCTTTAACCTCCTGGTTTGCACAGGTTCCCAATTTGGCAGAGGATGGAAGGGACGAGGGAGAACCCATGAGAGAGTAGCTGTTAGGCATTTGGACGGGCACATGTCCCTCTAATTTCCCGGCAGGAAGATGAATTAACCAAAGTCTCAGCCACCCACGGGGAACCAGTATAGGACATGATCCAAAATTTTGGACTTGCGTTCAGCTCACAAAAAACGAGTTGAGAAATGGAGCTCAGGGGCACAGCAATTCACAAACTGGCAGAGAGATAAAGGACAACTATCGTCCAAAAATCTGTTGAGGGAAGTCAACGAGGCGGACTTGAAAGCGAGGCAAAATAGCAGGAAACAGATTTCAAGAGGTACCTTGGAATCGCCTGTAAAGCACAGGAAGAGGGGCACAACTTGGACAATGGTGCACTTGGCCAAAAAGGGCGTATGCGTTTTCTCCTGAATATATTCAGGAGAAAACGCATACGCCCTTTTTGGCCAAGCAAGCAAGCGGGCAATGCAAATCTGCACTACAAAGAAGTATCACTTCCCACCGGTCAAAAGGGACATCCACAAAAAGTGTAAAAACCAGAAAGGCAAGACAGGCCCTGGAGAACTGGGAGCCTTGTTATGCTGATGGGCGGGATGTAAATTGCCAACTGCCTCACTGGAGGAGTGCATTGTGTTCCCTAAAACAAGTAAACAACAGAGCTACAGAGCCAAGGCCACTTCCAGTCTAGGGAATATACCTTGGGAAAACTGAAAATCAATAAGAAAGAGCCACCTCCAAATTTAGGGCTGCACTGACTACAAGAACCTCAACTTGGGTACACCTTAAATATCCCAGGAAATATAAAAATGGTTCAAAACATTGTGGTACTTACGTACGATGGAATATCCCTCAGCCATGAAATCAATGTCATAAGACCAGTAGCAGCAAAGTGAGTGGATTCAGGTACGATGATTCTAAGTGAAATAAGTCACACAGAAAAAGAAACTTATCATAAGATATCACTTATGAAGATCCTGTAAACATGGCTACACGTGAACTGAGTTAGGAAAGAGAACAGAGTCTCACATTTAGAAAACACTCTTATGCCTGCATAAAGGGGAAGGAGAGGTGGGGTGATGCATAAACCCAGAGTTTCATATAAGCACAGGGACCGTTTCAAAAACCAACTTTGGAATAGACAAGACCTACACCTTCCTCAGTGAAAGAGACTCAAAACCCCATATTTCCCACAGAGGAATATATCTGACTAGTAAGAATCTTAAAACCTATGTATTGATATGTCTCCATAAGGGAATCAAGTGTGTCTAGAGTGGCATAAACATGGCAGCGAGAATCATCTCAAACCCAGTATAAAAAGGAATTTCAAAAGCAAAACCAAAAAACAGGGAATTTCTTTACAATTCCTTCAGGGTGTCTGAGGAAACCTGGAAAGACCCTATCTACAATGACAGCTGGATGTGGCATAAGGCTGGACACTTGGGACTGAGAGGATTGGTGAGATTGGGTGAGCAAATGCAGACCCTTTCAAGCAATAATGCATGGCCCCCATTCCATGGGTCCCAACTCTCCAGGTTCAAGGGAATATTACTACAGCTATAACATGTACAGGAAACCTAGAGAATGGACACACTGTGAATACGAAAGGTTTCTAAAACTCAACGAATAGTCCCTCTCCTGGTGCTCCAGTTTGACTTTCCAACTGCCTTACTATCAATCTCCCAACTTGGACAGACAGGCCCTTTAACCTCCTGGTTTGCACAGGTTCCCAATTTGGCAGAGGATGGAAGGGACGAGGGAGAACCCATGAGAGAGTAGCTGTTAGGCATTTGGACGGGCACATGTCACTCTAATTTCCCGGCAGGAAGAAGAATTAACCAAAGTCTCAGCCACCCACGGGGAACCAGTATAGGACATGATCCAAAATTTTGGACTTGCGTTCAGCTCACAAAAAACGAGTTGAGAAATGGAGCTCAGGGGCACAGCAATTCACAAACTGGCAGAGTGATAAAGGACAACTATCGTCCAAAAATCTGTTGAGGGAAGTCAACGAGGCGGACTTGAAAGCGAGGCAAAATAGCAGGAAACAGATTTCAAGAGGTACCTTGGAATCGCCTGTAAAGCACAGGAAGAGGGGCACAACTTGGACAATGGTGCACTTGGCCAAAAAGGGCGTAAGCGTTTTCTCCTGAATATATTCAGGAGAAAACGCATACGCCCTTTTTGGCCAAGCAAGCAAGCGGGCAATGCAAATCTGCACTACAAAGAAGTATCACTTCCCACCGGTCAAAAGGGACATCCACAAAATGTGTAAAAACCAGAAAGGCAAGACAGGCCCTGGAGAACAGGGAGCCTTGTTATGCTGATGGGCGGGATGTAAATTGCCAACTGCCTCACTGGAGGAGTGCATTGTGTTCCCTAAAACAAGTAAACAACAGAGCTACAGAGCCAAGGCCACTTCCAGTCTAGGGAATATACCTTGGGAAAACTGAAAATCAATAAGAAAGGGCCACCTCCAAATTTAGGGCTGCACTGACTACAAGAACCTCAACTTGGGTACACCTTAAATATCCCAGGAAATATAAAAATGGTTCAAAACATTGTGGTACTTACGTACGATGGAATATCCCTCAGCCATGAAATCAATGTCATAAGACCAGTAGCAGCAAAGTGAGTGGATTCAGGTACGATGATTCTAAGTGAAATAAGTCACACAGAAAAAGAAACTTATCATAAGATATCACTTATGAAGATCCTGTAAACATGGCTACACGTGAACTGAGTTAGGAAAGAGAACAGAGTCTCACATTTAGAAAACACTCTTATGCCTGCATAAAGGGGAAGGAGAGGTGGGGTGATGCATAAAACCAGAGTTTGATATAAGCACAGGGACCGTTCCAAAAACCAACTTTGGAATAGACAAGACCTACACCTTCCTCAGTGAAAGAGACTCAAAACCCCATATTTCCGGCAGAGGAATATATCTGACTAGTAAGAATCTTAAAACCTATGTATTGATATGACTCCATAAGGGAATCAAGTGTGTCTAGAGTGGCATAAACATGGCAGCGAGAATCAGCTCAAACCCACTATAAAAAGGAATTTCAAAAGCAAAACCAAAAAACAGGGAAATTCTTTACAATTCCTTCAGGGTGTCTGAGGAAACCTGGAAAGACCCTATCTACAATGACAGCTGGATGTGGCATAAGGCTGGACACTTGGGACTGAGAGGATTGGTGAGATTGGGTGAGCAAATGCAGACCCTTTCAAGCAATAATGCATGGCCCCCATTCCATGGGTCCCAACTCTCCAGGTTCAAGGGAATATTACTACAGCTATAACATGTACAGGAAACCTAGAGAATGGACACACTGTGAATACGAAAGGTTTCTAAAACTCAACGAATAGTCCCTCTCCTGGTGCTCCAGTTTGACTTTCCAACTGCCTTACTATCAATCTCCCAACTTGGACAGACAGGCCCTTTAACCTCCTGGTTTGCACAGGTTCCCAATTTGGCAGAGGATGGAAGGGACGAGGGAGAACCCATGAGAGAGTAGCTGTTAGGCATTTGGACGGGCACATGTCCCTCTAATTTCCCGGCAGGAAGATGAATTAACCAAAGTCTCAGCCACCCACGGGGAACCAGTATAGGACATGATCCAAAATTTTGGACTTGCGTTCAGCTCACAAAAAACGAGTTGAGAAATGGAGCTCAGGGGCACAGCAATTCACAAACTGGCAGAGAGATAAAGGACAACTATCGTCCAAAAATCTGTTGAGGGAAGTCAACGAGGCGGACTTGAAAGCGAGGCAAAATAGCAGGAAACAGATTTCAAGAGGTACCTTGGAATCGCCTGTAAAGCACAGGAAGAGGGGCACAACTTGGACAATGGTGCACTTGGCCAAAAAGGGCGTATGCGTTTTCTCCTGAATATATTCAGGAGAAAACGCATACGCCCTTTTTGGCCAAGCAAGCAAGCGGGCAATGCAAATCTGCACTACAAAGAAGTATCACTTCCCACCGGTCAAAAGGGACATCCACAAAAAGTGTAAAAACCAGAAAGGCAAGACAGGCCCTGGAGAACTGGGAGCCTTGTTATGCTGATGGGCGGGATGTAAATTGCCAACTGCCTCACTGGAGGAGTGCATTGTGTTCCCTAAAACAAGTAAACAACAGAGCTACAGAGCCAAGGCCACTTCCAGTCTAGGGAATATACCTTGGGAAAACTGAAAATCAATAAGAAAGAGCCACCTCCAAATTTAGGGCTGCACTGACTACAAGAACCTCAACTTGGGTACACCTTAAATATCCCAGGAAATATAAAAATGGTTCAAAACATTGTGGTACTTACGTACGATGGAATATCCCTCAGCCATGAAATCAATGTCATAAGACCAGTAGCAGCAAAGTGAGTGGATTCAGGTACGATGATTCTAAGTGAAATAAGTCACACAGAAAAAGAAACTTATCATAAGATATCACTTATGAAGATCCTGTAAACATGGCTACACGTGAACTGAGTTAGGAAAGAGAACAGAGTCTCACATTTAGAAAACACTCTTATGCCTGCATAAAGGGGAAGGAGAGGTGGGGTGATGCATAAACCCAGAGTTTCATATAAGCACAGGGACCGTTTCAAAAACCAACTTTGGAATAGACAAGACCTACACCTTCCTCAGTGAAAGAGACTCAAAACCCCATATTTCCCACAGAGGAATATATCTGACTAGTAAGAATCTTAAAACCTATGTATTGATATGTCTCCATAAGGGAATCAAGTGTGTCTAGAGTGGCATAAACATGGCAGCGAGAATCATCTCAAACCCAGTATAAAAAGGAATTTCAAAAGCAAAACCAAAAAACAGGGAATTTCTTTACAATTCCTTCAGGGTGTCTGAGGAAACCTGGAAAGACCCTATCTACAATGACAGCTGGATGTGGCATAAGGCTGGACACTTGGGACTGAGAGGATTGGTGAGATTGGGTGAGCAAATGCAGACCCTTTCAAGCAATAATGCATGGCCCCCATTCCATGGGTCCCAACTCTCCAGGTTCAAGGGAATATTACTACAGCTATAACATGTACAGGAAACCTAGAGAATGGACACACTGTGAATACGAAAGGTTTCTAAAACTCAACGAATAGTCCCTCTCCTGGTGCTCCAGTTTGACTTTCCAACTGCCTTACTATCAATCTCCCAACTTGGACAGACAGGCCCTTTAACCTCCTGGTTTGCACAGGTTCCCAATTTGGCAGAGGATGGAAGGGACGAGGGAGAACCCATGAGAGAGTAGCTGTTAGGCATTTGGACGGGCACATGTCACTCTAATTTCCCGGCAGGAAGAAGAATTAACCAAAGTCTCAGCCACCCACCGGGAACCAGTATAGGACATGATCCAAAATTTTGGACTTGCGTTCAGCTCACAAAAAACGAGTTGAGAAATGGAGCTCAGGGGCACAGCAATTCACAAACTGGCAGAGTGATAAAGGACAACTATCGTCCAAAAATCTGTTGAGGGAAGTCAACGAGGCGGACTTGAAAGCGAGGCAAAATAGCAGGAAACAGATTTCAAGAGGTACCTTGGAATCGCCTGTAAAGCACAGGAAGAGGGGCACAACTTGGACAATGGTGCACTTGGCCAAAAAGGGCGTAAGCGTTTTCTCCTGAATATATTCAGGAGAAAACGCATACGCCCTTTTTGGCCAAGCAAGCAAGCGGGCAATGCAAATCTGCACTACAAAGAAGTATCACTTCCCACCGGTCAAAAGGGACATCCACAAAATGTGTAAAAACCAGAAAGGCAAGACAGGCCCTGGAGAACAGGGAGCCTTGTTATGCTGATGGGCGGGATGTAAATTGCCAACTGCCTCACTGGAGGAGTGCATTGTGTTCCCTAAAACAAGTAAACAACAGAGCTACAGAGCCAAGGCCACTTCCAGTCTAGGGAATATACCTTGGGAAAACTGAAAATCAATAAGAAAGGGCCACCTCCAAATTTAGGGCTGCACTGACTACAAGAACCTCAACTTGGGTACACCTTAAATATCCCAGGAAATATAAAAATGGTTCAAAACATTGTGGTACTTACGTACGATGGAATATCCCTCAGCCATGAAATCAATGTCATAAGACCAGTAGCAGCAAAGTGAGTGGATTCAGGTACGATGATTCTAAGTGAAATAAGTCACACAGAAAAAGAAACTTATCATAAGATATCACTTATGAAGATCCTGTAAACATGGCTACACGTGAACTGAGTTAGGAAAGAGAACAGAGTCTCACATTTAGAAAACACTCTTATGCCTGCATAAAGGGGAAGGAGAGGTGGGGTGATGCATAAAACCAGAGTTTGATATAAGCACAGGGACCGTTCCAAAAACCAACTTTGGAATAGACAAGACCTACACCTTCCTCAGTGAAAGAGACTCAAAACCCCATATTTCCGGCAGAGGAATATATCTGACTAGTAAGAATCTTAAAACCTATGTATTGATATGACTCCATAAGGGAATCAAGTGTGTCTAGAGTGGCATGAACATGGCAGCGAGAATCAGCTCAAACCCACTATAAAAAGGAATTTCAAAAGCAAAACCAAAAAACAGGGAAATTCTTTACAATTCCTTCAGGGTGTCTGAGGAAACCTGGAAAGACCCTATCTACAATGACAGCTGGATGTGGCATAAGGCTGGACACTTGGGACTGAGAGGATTGGTGAGATTGGGTGAGCAAATGCAGACCCTTTCAAGCAATAATGCATGGCCCCCATTCCATGGGTCCCAACTCTCCAGGTTCAAGGGAATATTACTACAGCTATAACATGTACAGGAAACCTAGAGAATGGACACACTGTGAATACGAAAGGTTTCTAAAACTCAACGAATAGTCCCTCTCCTGGTGCTCAAGTTTGACTTTCCAACTGCCTTACTATCAATCTCCCAACTTGGACAGACAGGCCCTTTAACCTCCTGGTTTGCACAGGTTCCCAATTTGGCAGAGGATGGAAGGGACGAGGGAGAACCCATGAGAGAGTAGCTGTTAGGCATTTGGACGGGCACATGTCCCTCTAATTTCCCGGCAGGAAGATGAATTAACCAAAGTCTCAGCCACCCACGGGGAACCAGTATAGGACATGATCCAAAATTTTGGACTTGCGTTCAGCTCACAAAAAACGAGTTGAGAAATGGAGCTCAGGGGCACAGCAATTCACAAACTGGCAGAGAGATAAAGGACAACTATCGTCCAAAAATCTGTTGAGGGAAGTCAACGAGGCGGACTTGAAAGCGAGGCAAAATAGCAGGAAACAGATTTCAAGAGGTACCTTGGAATCGCCTGTAAAGCACAGGAAGAGGGGCACAACTTGGACAATGGTGCACTTGGCCAAAAAGGGCGTATGCGTTTTCTCCTGAATATATTCAGGAGAAAACGCATACGCCCTTTTTGGCCAAGCAAGCAAGCGGGCAATGCAAATCTGCACTACAAAGAAGTATCACTTCCCACCGGTCAAAAGGGACATCCACAAAAAGTGTAAAAACCAGAAAGGCAAGACAGGCCCTGGAGAACTGGGAGCCTTGTTATGCTGATGGGCGGGATGTAAATTGCCAACTGCCTCACTGGAGGAGTGCATTGTGTTCCCTAAAACAAGTAAACAACAGAGCTACAGAGCCAAGGCCACTTCCAGTCTAGGGAATATACCTTGGGAAAACTGAAAATCAATAAGAAAGAGCCACCTCCAAATTTAGGGCTGCACTGACTACAAGAACCTCAACTTGGGTACACCTTAAATATCCCAGGAAATATAAAAATGGTTCAAAACATTGTGGTACTTACGTACGATGGAATATCCCTCAGCCATGAAATCAATGTCATAAGACCAGTAGCAGCAAAGTGAGTGGATTCAGGTACGATGATTCTAAGTGAAATAAGTCACACAGAAAAAGAAACTTATCATAAGATATCACTTATGAAGATCCTGTAAACATGGCTACACGTGAACTGAGTTAGGAAAGAGAACAGAGTCTCACATTTAGAAAACACTCTTATGCCTGCATAAAGGGGAAGGAGAGGTGGGGTGATGCATAAAACCAGAGTTTGATATAAGCACAGGGACCGTTCCAAAAACCAACTTTGGAATAGACAAGACCTACACCTTCCTTAGTGAAAGAGACTCAAAACCCCATATTTCCGGCAGAGGAATATATCTGACTAGTAAGAATCTTAAAACCTATGTATTGATATGACTCCATAAGGGAATCAAGTGTGTCTAGAGTGGCATGAACATGGCAGCGAGAATCAGCTCAAACCCACTATAAAAAGGAATTTCAAAAGCAAAACCAAAAAACAGGGAAATTCTTTACAATTCCTTCAGGGTGTCTGAGGAAACCTGGAAAGACCCTATCTACAATGACAGCTGGATGTGGCATAAGGCTGGACACTTGGGACTGAGAGGATTGGTGAGATTGGGTGAGCAAATGCAGACCCTTTCAAGCAATAATGCATGGCCCCCATTCCATGGGTCCCAACTCTCCAGGTTCAAGGGAATATTACTACAGCTATAACATGTACAGGAAACCTAGAGAATGGACACACTGTGAATACGAAAGGTTTCTAAAACTCAACGAATAGTCCCTCTCCTGGTGCTCCAGTTTGACTTTCCAACTGCCTTACTATCAATCTCCCAACTTGGACAGACAGGCCCTTTAACCTCCTGGTTTGCACAGGTTCCCAATTTGGCAGAGGATGGAAGGGACGAGGGAGAACCCATGAGAGAGTAGCTGTTAGGCATTTGGACGGGCACATGTCCCTCTAATTTCCCGGCAGGAAGATGAATTAACCAAAGTCTCAGCCACCCACGGGGAACCAGTATAGGACATGATCCAAAATTTTGGACTTGCGTTCAGCTCACAAAAAACGAGTTGAGAAATGGAGCTCAGGGGCACAGCAATTCACAAACTGGCAGAGAGATAAAGGACAACTATCGTCCAAAAATCTGTTGAGGGAAGTCAACGAGGCGGACTTGAAAGCGAGGCAAAATAGCAGGAAACAGATTTCAAGAGGTACCTTGGAATCGCCTGTAAAGCACAGGAAGAGGGGCACAACTTGGACAATGGTGCACTTGGCCAAAAAGGGCGTATGCGTTTTCTCCTGAATATATTCAGGAGAAAACGCATACGCCCTTTTTGGCCAAGCAAGCAAGCGGGCAATGCAAATCTGCACTACAAAGAAGTATCACTTCCCACCGGTCAAAAGGGACATCCACAAAAAGTGTAAAAACCAGAAAGGCAAGACAGGCCCTGGAGAACTGGGAGCCTTGTTATGCTGATGGGCGGGATGTAAATTGCCAACTGCCTCACTGGAGGAGTGCATTGTGTTCCCTAAAACAAGTAAACAACAGAGCTACAGAGCCAAGGCCACTTCCAGTCTAGGGAATATACCTTGGGAAAACTGAAAATCAATAAGAAAGAGCCACCTCCAAATTTAGGGCTGCACTGACTACAAGAACCTCAACTTGGGTACACCTTAAATATCCCAGGAAATATAAAAATGGTTCAAAACATTGTGGTACTTACGTACGATGGAATATCCCTCAGCCATGAAATCAATGTCATAAGACCAGTAGCAGCAAAGTGAGTGGATTCAGGTACGATGATTCTAAGTGAAATAAGTCACACAGAAAAAGAAACTTATCATAAGATATCACTTATGAAGATCCTGTAAACATGGCTACACGTGAACTGAGTTAGGAAAGAGAACAGAGTCTCACATTTAGAAAACACTCTTATGCCTGCATAAAGGGGAAGGAGAGGTGGGGTGATGCATAAACCCAGAGTTTGATATAAGCACAGGGACCGTTTCAAAAACCAACTTTGGAATAGACAAGACCTACACCTTCCTCAGTGAAAGAGACTCAAAACCCCATATTTCCCACAGAGGAATATATCTGACTAGTAAGAATCTTAAAACCTATGTATTGATATGTCTCCATAAGGGAATCAAGTGTGTCTAGAGTGGCATAAACATGGCAGCGAGAATCATCTCAAACCCAGTATAAAAAGGAATTTCAAAAGCAAAACCAAAAAACAGGGAAATTCTTTACAATTCCTTCAGGGTGTCTGAGGAAACCTGGAAAGACCCTATCTACAATGACAGCTGGATGTGGCATAAGGCTGGACACTTGGGACTGAGAGGATTGGTGAGATTGGGTGAGCAAATGCAGACCCTTTCAAGCAATAATGCATGGCCCCCATTCCATGGGTCCCAACTCTCCAGGTTCAAGGGAATATTACTACAGCTATAACATGTACAGGAAACCTAGAGAATGGACACACTGTGAATACGAAAGGTTTCTAAAACTCAACGAATAGTCCCTCTCCTGGTGCTCCAGTTTGACTTTCCAACTGCCTTACTATCAATCTCCCAACTTGGACAGACAGGCCCTTTAACCTCCTGGTTTGCACAGGTTCCCAATTTGGCAGAGGATGGAAGGGACGAGGGAGAACCCATGAGAGAGTAGCTGTTAGGCATTTGGACGGGCACATGTCACTCTAATTTCCCGGCAGGAAGAAGAATTAACCAAAGTCTCAGCCACCCACGGGGAACCAGTATAGGACATGATCCAAAATTTTGGACTTGCGTTCAGCTCACAAAAAACGAGTTGAGAAATGGAGCTCAGGGGCACAGCAATTCACAAACTGGCAGAGTGATAAAGGACAACTATCGTCCAAAAATCTGTTGAGGGAAGTCAACGAGGCGGACTTGAAAGCGAGGCAAAATAGCAGGAAACAGATTTCAAGAGGTACCTTGGAATCGCCTGTAAAGCACAGGAAGAGGGGCACAACTTGGACAATGGTGCACTTGGCCAAAAAGGGCGTAAGCGTTTTCTCCTGAATATATTCAGGAGAAAACGCATACGCCCTTTTTGGCCAAGCAAGCAAGCGGGCAATGCAAATCTGCACTACAAAGAAGTATCACTTCCCACCGGTCAAAAGGGACATCCACAAAATGTGTAAAAACCAGAAAGGCAAGACAGGCCCTGGAGAACAGGGAGCCTTGTTATGCTGATGGGCGGGATGTAAATTGCCAACTGCCTCACTGGAGGAGTGCATTGTGTTCCCTAAAACAAGTAAACAACAGAGCTACAGAGCCAAGGCCACTTCCAGTCTAGGGAATATACCTTGGGAAAACTGAAAATCAATAAGAAAGGGCCACCTCCAAATTTAGGGCTGCACTGACTACAAGAACCTCAACTTGGGTACACCTTAAATATCCCAGGAAATATAAAAATGGTTCAAAACATTGTGGTACTTACGTACGATGGAATATCCCTCAGCCATGAAATCAATGTCATAAGACCAGTAGCAGCAAAGTGAGTGGATTCAGGTACGATGATTCTAAGTGAAATAAGTCACACAGAAAAAGAAACTTATCATAAGATATCACTTATGAAGATCCTGTAAACATGGCTACACGTGAACTGAGTTAGGAAAGAGAACAGAGTCTCACATTTAGAAAACACTCTTATGCCTGCATAAAGGGGAAGGAGAGGTGGGGTGATGCATAAAACCAGAGTTTGATATAAGCACAGGGACCGTTCCAAAAACCAACTTTGGAATAGACAAGACCTACACCTTCCTCAGTGAAAGAGACTCAAAACCCCATATTTCCGGCAGAGGAATATATCTGACTAGTAAGAATCTTAAAACCTATGTATTGATATGACTCCATAAGGGAATCAAGTGTGTCTAGAGTGGCATAAACATGGCAGCGAGAATCAGCTCAAACCCACTATAAAAAGGAATTTCAAAAGCAAAACCAAAAAACAGGGAAATTCTTTACAATTCCTTCAGGGTGTCTGAGGAAACCTGGAAAGACCCTATCTACAATGACAGCTGGATGTGGCATAAGGCTGGACACTTGGGACTGAGAGGATTGGTGAGATTGGGTGAGCAAATGCAGACCCTTTCAAGCAATAATGCATGGCCCCCATTCCATGGGTCCCAACTCTCCAGGTTCAAGGGAATATTACTACAGCTATAACATATACAGGAAACCTAGAGAATGGACACACTGTGAATACGAAAGGTTTCTAAAACTCAACGAATAGTCCCTCTCCTGGTGCTCCAGTTTGACATTCCAACTGCCTTACTATCAATCTCCCAACTTGGACAGACAGGCCCTTTAACCTCCTGGTTTGCACAGGTTCCCAATTTGGCAGAGGATGGAAGGGACGAGGGAGAACCCATGAGAGAGTAGCTGTTAGGCATTTGGACGGGCACATGTCCCTCTAATTTCCCGGCAGGAAGATGAATTAACCAAAGTCTCAGCCACCCACGGGGAACCAGTATAGGACATGATCCAAAATTTTGGACTTGCGTTCAGCTCACAAAAAACGAGTTGAGAAATGGAGCTCAGGGGCACAGCAATTCACAAACTGGCAGAGAGATAAAGGACAACTATCGTCCAAAAATCTGTTGAGGGAAGTCAACGAGGCGGACTTGAAAGCGAGGCAAAATAGCAGGAAACAGATTTCAAGAGGTACCTTGGAATCGCCTGTAAAGCACAGGAAGAGGGGCACAACTTGGACAATGGTGCACTTGGCCAAAAAGGGCGTATGAGTTTTCTCCTGAATATATTCAGGAGAAAACGCATACGCCCTTTTTGGCCAAGCAAGCAAGCGGGCAATGCAAATCTGCACTACAAAGAAGTATCACTTCCCACCGGTCAAAAGGGACATCCACAAAAAGTGTAAAAACCAGAAAGGCAAGACAGGCCCTGGAGAACTGGGAGCCTTGTTATGCTGATGGGCGGGATGTAAATTGCCAACTGCCTCACTGGAGGAGTGCATTGTGTTCCCTAAAACAAGTAAACAACAGAGCTACAGAGCCAAGGCCACTTCCAGTCTAGGGAATATACCTTGGGAAAACTGAAAATCAATAAGAAAGAGCCACCTCCAAATTTAGGGCTGCACTGACTACAAGAACCTCAACTTGGGTACACCTTAAATATCCCAGGAAATATAAAAATGGTTCAAAACATTGTGGTACTTACGTACGATGGAATATCCCTCAGCCATGAAATCAATGTCATAAGACCAGTAGCAGCAAAGTGAGTGGATTCAGGTACGATGATTCTAAGTGAAATAAGTCACACAGAAAAAGAAACTTATCATAAGATATCACTTATGAAGATCCTGTAAACATGGCTACACGTGAACTGAGTTAGGAAAGAGAACAGAGTCTCACATTTAGAAAACACTCTTATGCCTGCAAAAAGGGGAAGGAGAGGTGGGGTGATGCATAAACCCAGAGTTTGATATAAGCACAGGGACCGTTTCAAAAACCAACTTTGGAATAGACAAGACCTACACCTTCCTCAGTGAAAGAGACTCAAAACCCCATATTTCCCACAGAGGAATATATCTGACTAGTAAGAATCTTAAAACCTATGTATTGATATGTCTCCATAAGGGAATCAAGTGTGTCTAGAGTGGCATAAACATGGCAGCGAGAATCAGCTCAAACCCAGTATAAAAAGGAATTTCAAAAGCAAAACCAAAAAACAGGGAAATTCTTTACAATTCCTTCAGGGTGTCTGAGGAAACCTGGAAAGACCCTATCTACAATGACAGCTGGATGTGGCATAAGGCTGGACACTTGGGACTGAGAGGATTGGTGAGATTGGGTGAGCAAATGCAGACCCTTTCAAGCAATAATGCATGGCCCCCATTCCATGGGTCCCAACTCTCCAGGTTCAAGGGAATATTACTACAGCTATAACATGTACAGGAAACCTAGAGAATGGACACACTGTGAATACGAAAGGTTTCTAAAACTCAACGAATAGTCCCTCTCCTGGTGCTCCAGTTTGACTTTCCAACTGCCTTACTATCAATCTCCCAACTTGGAGAGACAGGCCCTTTAACCTCCTGGTTTGCACAGGTTCCCAATTTGCCAGAGGATGGAAGGGACGAGGGAGAACCCATGAGAGAGTAGCTGCTAGGCATTTGGACGGGCACATGTCACTCTAATTTCCTGGCAGGAAGAAGAATTAACCAAAGTCTCAGCCACCCACCGGGAACCAGTATAGGACATGATCCAAAATTTTGGACTTGCGTTCAGCTCACAAAAAACGAGTTGAGAAATGGAGCTCAGGGGCACAGCAATTCACAAACTGGCAGAGTGATAAAGGACAACTATCGTCCAAAATTCTGTTGAGGGAAGTCAACGAGGCGGACTTGAAAGCGAGGCAAAATAGCAGGAAACAGATTTCAAGAGGTACCTTGGAATCGCCTGTAAAGCACAGGAAGAGGGGCACAACTTGGACAATGGTGCACTTGGCCAAAAAGGGCGTATGCGTTTTCTCCTGAATATATTCAGGAGAAAACGCATACGCCCTTTTTGGCCAAGCAAGCAAGCGGGCAATGCAAATCTGCACTACAAAGAAGTATCACTTCCCACCGGTCAAAAGGGACATCCACAAAATGTGTAAAAACCAGAAAGGCAAGACAGGCCCTGGAGAACAGGGAGCCTTGTTATGCTGATGGGCGGGATGTAAATAGCCAACTGCCTCACTGGAGGAGTGCATTGTGTTCCCTAAAACAAGTAAACAACAGAGCTACAGAGCCAAGGCCACTTCCAGTCTAGGGAATATACCTTGGGAAAACTGAAAATCAATAAGAAAGAGCCACCTCCAAATTTAGGGCTGTACTGACTACAAGAACCTAAACTTGGGTACACCTTAAATATCCCAGGAAATATAAAAATGGTTCAAAACATTGTGGTACTTACGTACGATGGAATATCCCTCAGCCATGAAATCAATGTCATAAGACCAGTAGCAGCAAAGTGAGTGGATTCAGGTACGATGATTCTAAGTGAAATAAGTCACACAGAAAAAAGAAACTTATCATAAGATATCACTTAGGAAGATCCTGTAAACATGGCTACACGTGAATTGAGTTAGGAAAGGGAACAGAGTCTCACATTTAGAAAACACTCTTATGCCTGCATAAAGGGGAAGGAGAGGTGGGGTGATGCATAAAACCAGAGTTTGATATAAGCACAGGGACCGTTTAAAAAACCAACTTTGGAATAGACAAGACCGACACCTTCCTCAGTGAAAGAGACTCAAAACCCCATATTTCCCACAGAGGAATATATCTGACTAGTAAGAATCTTAAAACCTATGTATTGATATGTCTCCATAAGGGAATCAAGTGTGTCTAGAGTGGCATAAACATGGCAGCGAGAATCAGCTCAAACCCACTATAAAAAGGAATTTCAAAAGCAAAACCAAAAAACAGGGAAATTCTTTACAATTCCTTCAGGGTGTCTGAGGAAACCTGGAAAGACCCTATCTACAATGACAGCTGGATGTGGCATAAGGCTGGACACTTGGGACTGAGAGGATTGGAGAGATTGGGTGAGCAAATGCAGACCCTTTCAAGCAATAATGCATGGCCCCCATTCCATGGGTCCCAACTCTCCAGGTTCAAGGGAATATTACTACAGCTATAACATGTACAGGAAACCTAGAGAATGGACACACTGTGAATACAAAAGGTTTCTAAAACTCAACGAATAGTCCCTCTCCTGGTGCTCCAGTTTGACTTTCCAACTGCCTTACTATCAATCTCCCAACTTGGAGAGACAGGCCCTTTAACCTCCTGGTTTGCACAGGTTCCCAATTTGGCAGAGGATGGAAGGGATGAGGGAGAACCCATGAGAGAGTAGCTGTTAGGCATTTGGACGGGCACATGTCACTCTAATTTCCCGGCAGGAAGAAGAATTAACCAAAGTCTCAGCCACCCACCGGGAACCAGTATAGGACATGATCCAAAATTTTGGACTTGCGTTCAGCTCACAAAAAACGAGTTGAGAAATGGAGCTCAGGGGCACAGCAATTCACAAACTGGCAGAGTGATAAAGGACAACTATCGTCCCAAAATCTGTTGAGGGAAGTCAACGAGGCGGACTTGAAAGTGAGGCAAAATAGCAGGAAACAGATTTCAAGAGGTACGTTGGAATCGCCTGTAAAGCACAGGAAGAGGGGCACAACTTGGACAATGGTGCACTTGGCCAAAAAGGGCGTATGCGTTTTCTCCTGAATATATTCAGGAGAAAACGCATACGCCCTTTTTGGCCAAGCAAGCAAGCGGGCAATGCAAATCTGCACTACAAAGAAGTATCATTTCCCACCGGTCAAAAGGGACATCCACAAAATGTGTAAAAACCAGAAAGGCAAGACAGGCCCTGAGGAACTGGGAGCCTTGTTATGCTGATGGGCGGGATGTAAATTGCCAACTGCCTCACTGGAGGAGTGCATTGTGTTCCCTAAAACAAGTAAACAACAGAGCTACAGAGCCAAGGCCACTTCCAGTCTAGGGAATATACCTTGGGAAAACTGAAAATCAATAAGAAAGAGCCACCTCCAAATTTAGGGCTGCACTGACTACAAGAACCTCAACTTGGGTACACCTTAAATATCCCAGGAAATATAAAAATGGTTCAAAACATTGTGGTACTTACGTACGATGGAATATCCCTCAGCCATGAAATCAATGTCATAAGACCAGTAGCAGCAAAGTGAGTGGATTCAGGTACGATGATTCTAAGTGAAATAAGTCACACAGAAAAAGAAACTTATCATAAGATATCACTTATGAAGATCCTGTAAACATGGCTACACGTGAACTGAGTTAGGAAAGAGAACAGAGTCTCACATTTAGAAAACACTCTTATGCCTGCATAAAGGGGAAGGAGAGGTGGGGTGATGCATAAAACCAGAGTTTGATATAAGCACAGGGACCGTTTCAAAAACCAACTTTGGAATAGACAAGACCTACACCTTCCTCAGTGAAAGAGACTCAAAACCCCATATTTCCCACAGAGGAATATATCTGACTAGTAAGAATCTTAAAACCTATGTATTGATGTGTCTCCATAAGGGAATCAAGTGTGTCTAGAGTGGCATAAACATGGCAGCGAGAATCAGCTCAAACCCACTATAAAAAGGAATTTCAAAAGCAAAACCAAAAAACAGGGAAATTCTTTACAATTCCTTCAGGGTGTCTGAGGAAACCTGGAAAGACCCTATCTGCAATGACAGCTGGATGTGGCATAAGGCTGGACACTTGGGACTGAGAGGATTGGTGAGATTGGGTGAGCAAATGCAGACCCTTTCAAGCAATAATGCATGGCCCCCATTCCATGGGTCCCAACTCTCCAGGTTCAAGGGAATATTACTACAGCTATAACATGTACAGGAAACCTAGAGAATGGACACACTGTGAATACGAAAGGTTTCTAAAACTCAACGAATAGTCCCTCTCCTGGTGCTCCAGTTTGACTTTCCAACTGCCTTACTATCAATCTCCCAACTTGGAGAGACAGGCCCTTTAACCTCCTGGTTTGCACAGGTTCCCAATTTGGCAGAGGATGGAAGGGACGAGGGAGAACCCATGAGAGAGTAGCTGTTAGGCATTTGGACGGGCACATGTCACTCTAATTTCCCGGCAGGAAGAAGAATTAACCAAAGTCTCAGCCACCCACCGGGAACCAGTATAGGACATGATCCAAAATTTTGGACTTGCGTTCAGCTCACAAAAAACGAGTTGAGAAATGGAGCTCAGGGGCACAGCAATTCACAAACTGGCAGAGTGATAAAGGACAACTATCGTCCAAAAATCTGTTGAGGGAAGTCAACGAGGCGGACTTGAAAGCGAGGCAAAATAGCAGGAAACAGATTTCAAGAGGTACCTTGGAATCGCCTGTAAAGCACAGGAAGAGGGGCACAACTTGGACAATGGTGCACTTGGCCA
This sequence comes from Mesoplodon densirostris, assembly GCF_025265405.1. Lineage (NCBI taxonomy): Eukaryota > Metazoa > Chordata > Mammalia > Artiodactyla > Ziphiidae > Mesoplodon > Mesoplodon densirostris. Next base: position 136,624,098 of record NC_082666.1, on the reverse strand, counting down.
AAAAGGGCGTATGCGTTTTCTCCTGAATATATTCAGGAGAAAACGCATACGCCCTTTCTGGCCAAGCAAGCAAGCGGGCAATGGAAATCTGCACTACAAAGAAGTATCACTTCCCACCGGTCAAAAGGGACATCCACAAACTGTGTAAAAACCAGAAAGGCAAGACAGGCCCTGGAGAACTGGGAGCCTTGTTATGCTGATGGGCGGGATGTAAACTGCCAACTGCCTCACTGGAGGAGTGCATTGTGTTCCCTAAAACAAGTAAACAACAGAGCTACAGAGCCAAGGCCACTTCCAGTCTAGGGAATATACCTTGGGAAAACTGAAAATCAATAAGAAAGAGCCACCTCCCAATTTAGGGCTGCACTGACTACAAGAACCTCAACTTGGGTACACCTTAAATATCCCAGGAAATATAAAAATGGTTCAAAACATTGTGGTACTTACGTACGATGGAATATCCCTCAGCCATGAAATCAATGTCATAAGACCAGTAGCAGCAAAGTGAGTGGATTCAGGTACGATGATTCTAAGTGAAATAAGTCACACAGAAAAAGAAACTTATCATAAGATATCACTTATGAAGATCCTGTAAACATGGCTACACGTGAACTGAGTTAGGAAAGAGAACAGAGTCTCACATTTAGAAAACACTCTTATGCCTGCATAAAGGGGAAGGAGAGGTGGGGTGATGCATAAAACCAGAGTTTGATATAAGCACAGGGACCGTTTCAAAAACCAACTTTGGAATAGACAAGACCTACACCTTCCTCAGTGAAAGAGACTCAAAACCCCATATTTCCCACAGAGGAATATATCTGACTAGTAAGAATCTTAAAACCTATGTATTGATGTGTCTCCATAAGGGAATCAAGTGTGTCTAGAGTGGCATAAACATGGCAGCGAGAATCAGCTCAAACCCACTATAAAAAGGAATTTCAAAAGCAAAACCAAAAAACAGGGAAATTCTTTACAATTCCTTCAGGGTGTCTGAGGAAACCTGGAAAGACCCTATCTGCAATGACAGCTGGATGTGGCATAAGGCTGGACACTTGGGACTGAGAGGATTGGTGAGATTGGGTGAGCAAATGCAGACCCTTTCAAGCAATAATGCATGGCCCCCATTCCATGGGTCCCAACTCTCCAGGTTCAAGGGAATATTACTACAGCTATAACATGTACAGGAAACCTACAGAATGGACACACTGTGAATACGAAAGGTTTCTAAAACTCAACGAATAGTCCCTCTCCTGGTGCTCCAGTTTGACTTTCCAACTGCCTTACTATCAATCTCCCAACTTGGAGAGACAGGCCCTTTAACCTCCTGGTTTGCACAGGTTCCCAATTTGGCAGAGGATGGAAGGGACGAGGGAGAACCCATGAGAGAGTAGCTGTTAGGCATTTGGACGGGCACATGTCACTCTAATTTCCCGGCAGGAAGAAGAATTAACCAAAGTCTCAGCCACCCACCGGGAACCAGTATAGGACATGATCCAAAATTTTGGACTTGCGTTCAGCTCACAAAAAACGAGTTGAGAAATGGAGCTCAGGGGCACAGCAATTCACAAACTGGCAGAGTGATAAAGGACAACTATCGTCCAAAAATCTGTTGAGGGAAGTCAACGAGGCGGACTTGAAAGCGAGGCAAAATAGCAGGAAACAGATTTCAAGAGGTACCTTGGAATCGCCTGTAAAGCACAGGAAGAGGGGCACAACTTGGACAATGGTGCACTTGGCCAAAAAGGGCGTATGCGTTTTCTCCTGAATATATTCAGGAGAAAACGCATACGCCCTTTTTGGCCAAGCAAGCAAGCGGGCAATGGAAATCTGCACTACAAAGAAGTATCACTTCCCACCGGTCAAAAGGGACATCCACAAACTGTGTAAAAACCAGAAAGGCAAGACAGGCCCTGGAGAACTGGGAGCCTTGTTATGCTGATGGGCGGGATGTAAACTGCCAACTGCCTCACTGGAGGAGTGCATTGTGTTCCCTAAAACAAGTAAACAACAGAGCTACAGAGCCAAGGCCACTTCCAGTCTAGGGAATATACCTTGGGAAAACTGAAAATCAATAAGAAAGAGCCACCTCCCAATTTAGGGCTGCACTGACTACAAGAACCTCAACTTGGGTACACCTTAAATATCCCAGGAAATATAAAAATGGTTCAAAACATTGTGGTACTTACGTATGATGGAATATCCCTCAGCGATGAAATCAATGTCATAAGACCAGTAGCAGCAAAGTGAGTGGATTCAGGTACGATGATTCTAAGTGAAATAAGTAACACAGAAAAAGAAACTTATCATAAGATATCACTTATGAAGATCCTGTAAACATGGCTACACGTGAACTGAGTTAGGAAAGAGAACAGAGTCTCACATTTAGAAAACACTCTTATGCCTGCATAAAGGGGAAGGAGAGGTGGGGTGATGCATAAAACCAGAGTTTGATATAAGCACAGGGACCGTTCCAAAAACCAACTTTGGAATAGACAAGACCTACACCTTCCTCAGTGAAAGAGACTCAAAACCCCATATTTCCCGCAGAGGAATATATCTGACTAGTTAGAATCTTAAATCCTATGTATTGATATGTCTCCATAAGGGAATCAAGTGTGTCTAGAGTGGCATAAACATGGCAGCGAGAATCAGCTCAAACCCACTATAAAAAGGAATTTCAAAAGGAAAACCAAAAAACAGGGAAATTCTTTACAATTCCTTCAGGGTGTCTGAGGAAACCTGGAAAGACCCTATCTACAATGACACCTGGATGTGGCATAAGGCTGGACACTTGGGACTGAGAGGATTGGTGAGATTGGGTGAGCAAATGCAGACCCTTTCAAGCAATAATGCATGGCCCCCATTCCATGGGTCCCAACTCTCCAGGTTCAAGGGAATATTACTACAGCTATAACATGTACAGGAAACCTAGTGAATGGACACACTGTGAATATGAAAGGTTTCTAAAACTCAACGAATAGTCCCTCTCCTGGTGCTCCAGTTTGACTTTCCAACTGCCTTACTATCAATCTCCCAACTTGGAGAGACAGGCCCTTTAACCTCCTGGTTTGCACAGGTTCCCAATTTGGCAGAGGATGGAAGGGACGAGGGAGAACCCATGAGAGAGTAGCTGTTAGGCATTTGGACGGGCACATGTCACTCTAATTTCCCGGCAGGAAGAAGAATTAACCAAAGTCTCAGCCACCCACCGGGAACCAGTATAGGACATGATCCAAAATTTTGGACTTGTGTTCAGCTCACAAAAAACGAGTTGAGAAATGGAGCTCAGGGGCACAGCAATTCACAAACTGGCAGAGTGATAAAGGACAACTATCGTCCAAAAATCTGTTGAGGGAAGTCAACGAGGCGGACTTGAAAGCGAGGCAAAATAGCAGGAAACAGATTTCAAGAGGTACCTTGGAATCGCCTGTAAAGCACAGGAAGAGGGGCACAACTTGGACAATGGTGCACTTGGCCAAAAAGGGCGTATGCGTTTTCTCCTGAATATATTCAGGAGAAAACGCATACGCCCTTTTTGGCCAAGCAAGCAAGCGGGCAATGCAAATCTGCACTACAAAGAAGTATCACTTCCCACCGGTCAAAAGGGACATCCACAAACTGTGTAAAAACCAGAAAGGCAAGACAGGCCCTGGAGAACTGGGAGCCTTGTTATGCTGATGGGCGGGATGTAAACTGCCAACTGCCTCACTGGAGGAGTGCATTGTGTTCCCTAAAACAAGTAAACAACAGAGCTACAGAGCCAAGGCCACTTCCAGTCTAGGGAATATACCTTGGGAAAACTGAAAATCAATAAGAAAGAGCCACCTCCCAATTTAGGGCTGCACTGACTACAAGAACCTCAACTTGGGTACACCTTAAATATCCCAGGAAATATAAAAATGGTTCAAAACATTGTGGTACTTACGTATGATGGAATATCCCTCAGCGATGAAATCAATGTCATAAGACCAGTAGCAGCAAAGTGAGTGGATTCAGGTACGATGATTCTAAGTGAAATAAGTAACACAGAAAAAGAAACTTATCATAAGATATCACTTATGAAGATCCTGTAAACATGGCTACACGTGAACTGAGTTAGGAAAGAGAACAGAGTCTCACATTTAGAAAACACTCTTATGCCTGCATAAAGGGGAAGGAGAGGTGGGGTGATGCATAAAACCAGAGTTTGATATAAGCACAGGGACCGTTCCAAAAACCAACTTTGGAATAGACAAGACCTACACCTTCCTCAGTGAAAGAGACTCAAAACCCCATATTTCCCGCAGAGGAATATATCTGACTAGTTAGAATCTTAAATCCTATGTATTGATATGTCTCCATAAGGGAATCAAGTGTGTCTAGAGTGGCATAAACATGGCAGCGAGAATCAGCTCAAACCCACTATAAAAAGGAATTTCAAAAGGAAAACCAAAAAACAGGGAAATTCTTTACAATTCCTTCAGGGTGTCTGAGGAAACCTGGAAAGACCCTATCTACAATGACACCTGGATGTGGCATAAGGCTGGACACTTGGGACTGAGAGGATTGGTGAGATTGGGTGAGCAAATGCAGACCCTTTCAAGCAATAATGCATGGCCCCCATTCCATGGGTCCCAACTCTCCAGGTTCAAGGGAATATTACTACAGCTATAACATGTACAGGAAACCTAGTGAATGGACACACTGTGAATATGAAAGGTTTCTAAAACTCAACGAATAGTCCCTCTCCTGGTGCTCCAGTTTGACTTTCCAACTGCCTTACTATCAATCTCCCAACTTGGAGAGACAGGCCCTTTAACCTCCTGGTTTGCACAGGTTCCCAATTTGGCAGAGGATGGAAGGGACGAGGGAGAACCCATGAGAGAGTAGCTGTTAGGCATTTGGACGGGCACATGTCACTCTAATTTCCCGGCAGGAAGAAGAATTAACCAAAGTCTCAGCCACCCACCGGGAACCAGTATAGGACATGATCCAAAATTTTGGACTTGTGTTCAGCTCACAAAAAACGAGTTGAGAAATGGAGCTCAGGGGCACAGCAATTCACAAACTGGCAGAGTGATAAAGGACAACTATCGTCCAAAAATCTGTTGAGGGAAGTCAACGAGGCGGACTTGAAAGCGAGGCAAAATAGCAGGAAACAGATTTCAAGAGGTACCTTGGAATCGCCTGTAAAGCACAGGAAGAGGGGCACAACTTGGACAATGGTGCACTTGGCCAAAAAGGGCGTATGCGTTTTCTCCTGAATATATTCAGGAGAAAACGCATACGCCCTTTTTGGCCAAGCAAGCAAGCGGGCAATGCAAATCTGCACTACAAAGAAGTATCACTTCCCACCGGTCAAAAGGGACATCCACAAAATGTGTAAAAACCAGAAAGGCAAGACAGGCCCTGGAGAACTGGGAGCCTTGTTATGCTGATGGGCGGGATGTAAATTGCCAACTGCCTCACTGGAGGAGTGCATTGTGTTCCCTAAAACAAGTAAACAACAGAGCTACAGAGCCAAGGCCACTTCCAGTCTAGGGAATATACCTTGGGAAAACTGAAAATCAATAAGAAAGAGCCACCTCCAAATTTAGGGCTGCACTGACTACAAGAACCTCAACTTGGGTACACCTTAAATATCCCAGGAAATATAAAAATGGTTCAAAACATTGTGGTACTTACGTACGATGGAATATCCCTCAGCCATGAAATCAATGTCATAAGACCAGTAGCAACAAAGTGAGTGGATTCAGGTACGATGATTCTAAGTGAAATAAGTCACACAGAAAAAGAAACTTATCATAAGATATCACTTATGAAGATCCTGTAAACATGGCTACACGTGAACTGAGTTAGGAAAGAGAACAGAGTCTCACATTTAGAAAACACTCTTATGCCTGCATAAAGGGGAAGGAGAGGTGGGGTGATGCATAAAACCAGAGTTTGATATAAGCACAGGGACCATTTCAAAAACCAACTTTGGAATTGACAAGACCGACACCTTCCTTAGTGAAAGAGACTCAAAACCCCATATTTCCCAGAGAGGAATATATCTGACTAGTAAGAATCTTAAAACCTATGTATTGATATGTCTCCATAAGGGAATCAAGTGTGTCTAGAGTGGCATAAACATGGCAGCGAGAATCAGCTCAAACCCAGTATAAAAAGGAATTTCAAAAGCAAAACCAAAAAACAGGGAAATTCTTTACAATTCCTTCAGGGTGTCTGAGGAAACCTGGAAAGACCCTATCTACAATGAGAGCTGGATGTGGCATAAGGCTGGACACTTGGGACTGAGAGGATTGGTGAGATTGGGTGAGCGAATGCAGACCCTTTCAAGCAATAATGCATGGCCCCCATTCCATGGGTCCCAACTCTCCATGTTCAAGGGAATATTACTACAGCTATAACATGTACAGGAAACCTAGAGAATGGAAACACTGTGAATACGAAATGTTTCTAAAACTCAACGAATAGTCCCTCTCCTGATGCTCCAGTTTGACTTTCCAACTGCCTTACTATCAATCTCCCAACTTGGAGAGACAGGCCCTTTAACCTCCTGGTTTGCACAGGTTCCCAATTTGCCAGAGGATGGAAGGGACGAGGGAGAACCCATGAGAGAGTAGCTGCTAGGCATTTGGACGGGCACATGTCACTCTAATTTCCCGGCAGGAAGAAGAATTAACCAAAGTCTCAGCCACCCACCGGGAACCAGTATAGGACATGATCCAAAATTTTGGACTTGCGTTCAGCTCACAAAAAACGAGTTGAGAAATGGAGCTCAGGGGCACAGCAATTCACAAACTGGCAGAGTGATAAAGGACAACTATCGTCCAAAAATCTGTTGAGGGAAGTCAACGAGGCGGACTTGAAAGCGAGGCAAAATAGCAGGAAACAGATTTCAAGAGGTACCTTGGAATCGCCTGTAAAGCACAGGAAGAGGGGCACAACTTGGACAATGGTGCACTTGGCCAAAAAGGGCGTATGCGTTTTCTCCTGAATATATTCAGGAGAAAACGCATACGCCCTTTTTGGCCAAGCAAGCAAGCGGGCAATGCAAATCTGCACTACAAAGAAGTATCACTTCCCACCGGTCAAAAGGGACATCCACAAAAAGTGTAAAAACCAGAAAGGCAAGACAGGCCCTGGAGAACTGGGAGCCTTGTTATGCTGATGGGCGGGATGTAAATTGCCAACTGCCTCACTGGAGGAGTGCATTGTGTTCCCTAAAACAAGTAAACAACAGAGCTACAGAGCCAAGGCCACTTCCAGTCTAGGGAATATACCTTGGGAAAACTGAAAATCAATAAGAAAGAGCCACCTCCAAATTTAGGGCTGCAATGACTACAAGAACCTCAACTTGGGTACACCTTAAATATCCCAGGAAATATAAAAATGGTTCAAAACATTGTGGTACTTACGTACGATGGAATATCCCTCAGCCATGAAATCAATGTCATAAGACCAGTAGCAGCAAAGTGAGTGGATTCAGGTACGATGATTCTAAGTGAAATAAGTCACACAGAAAAAGAAACTTATCATAAGATATCACTTATGAAGATCCTGTAAACATGGCTACACGTGAACTGAGTTAGGAAAGAGAACAGAGTCTCACATTTAGAAAACACTCTTATGCCTGCATAAAGGGGAAGGAGAGGTGGGGTGATGCATAAAACCAGAGTTTGATATAAGCACAGGGACCGTTCCAAAAACCAACTTTGGAATAGACAAGACCTACACCTTCCTCAGTGAAAGAGACTCAAAACCCCATATTTCCGGCAGAGGAATATATCTGACTAGTAAGAATCTTAAAACCTATGTATTGATATGACTCCATAAGGGAATCAAGTGTGTCTAGAGTGGCATGAACATGGCAGCGAGAATCAGCTCAAACCCACTATAAAAAGGAATTTCAAAAGCAAAACCAAAAAACAGGGAAATTCTTTACAATTCCTTCAGGGTGTCTGAGGAAACCTGGAAAGACCCTATCTACAATGACAGCTGGATGTGGCATAAGGCTGGACACTTGGGACTGAGAGGATTGGTGAGATTGGGTGAGCAAATGCAGACCCTTTCAAGCAATAATGCATGGCCCCCATTCCATGGGTCCCAACTCTCCAGGTTCAAGGGAATATTACTACAGCTATAACATGTACAGGAAACCTAGAGAATGGACACACTGTGAATACGAAAGGTTTCTAAAACTCAACGAATAGTCCCTCTCCTGGTGCTCCAGTTTGACTTTCCAACTGCCTTACTATCAATCTCCCAACTTGGAGAGACAGGCCCTTTAACCTCCTGGTTTGCACAGGTTCCCAATTTGGCAGAGGATGGAAGGGACGAGGGAGAACCCATGAGAGAGTAGCTGTTAGGCATTTGGACGGGCACATGTCCCTCTAATTTCCCGGCAGGAAGATGAATTAACCAAAGTCTCAGCCACCCACGGGGAACCAGTATAGGACATGATCCAAAATTTTGGACTTGCGTTCAGCTCACAAAAAACGAGTTGAGAAATGGAGCTCAGGGGCACAGCAATTCACAAACTGGCAGAGAGATAAAGGACAACTATCGTCCAAAAATCTGTTGAGGGAAGTCAACGAGGCGGACTTGAAAGCGAGGCAAAATAGCAGGAAACAGATTTCAAGAGGTACCTTGGAATCGCCTGTAAAGCACAGGAAGAGGGGCACAACTTGGACAATGGTGCACTTGGCCAAAAAGGGCGTATGCGTTTTCTCCTGAATATATTCAGGAGAAAACGCATACGCCCTTTTTGGCCAAGCAAGCAAGCGGGCAATGCAAATCTGCACTACAAAGAAGTATCACTTCCCACCGGTCAAAAGGGACATCCACAAAAAGTGTAAAAACCAGAAAGGCAAGACAGGCCCTGGAGAACTGGGAGCCTTGTTATGCTGATGGGCGGGATGTAAATTGCCAACTGCCTCACTGGAGGAGTGCATTGTGTTCCCTAAAACAAGTAAACAACAGAGCTACAGAGCCAAGGCCACTTCCAGTCTAGGGAATATACCTTGGGAAAACTGAAAATCAATAAGAAAGAGCCACCTCCAAATTTAGGGCTGCACTGACTACAAGAACCTCAACTTGGGTACACCTTAAATATCCCAGGAAATATAAAAATGGTTCAAAACATTGTGGTACTTACGTACGATGGAATATCCCTCAGCCATGAAATCAATGTCATAAGACCAGTAGCAGCAAAGTGAGTGGATTCAGGTACGATGATTCTAAGTGAAATAAGTCACACAGAAAAAGAAACTTATCATAAGATATCACTTATGAAGATCCTGTAAACATGGCTACACGTGAACTGAGTTAGGAAAGAGAACAGAGTCTCACATTTAGAAAACACTCTTATGCCTGCATAAAGGGGAAGGAGAGGTGGGGTGATGCATAAACCCAGAGTTTGATATAAGCACAGGGACCGTTTCAAAAACCAACTTTGGAATAGACAAGACCTACACCTTCCTCAGTGAAAGAGACTCAAAACCCCATATTTCCCACAGAGGAATATATCTGACTAGTAAGAATCTTAAAACCTATGTATTGATATGTCTCCATAAGGGAATCAAGTGTGTCTAGAGTGGCATAAACATGGCAGCGAGAATCATCTCAAACCCAGTATAAAAAGGAATTTCAAAAGCAAAACCAAAAAACAGGGAAATTCTTTACAATTCCTTCAGGGTGTCTGAGGAAACCTGGAAAGACCCTATCTACAATGACAGCTGGATGTGGCATAAGGCTGGACACTTGGGACTGAGAGGATTGGTGAGATTGGGTGAGCAAATGCAGACCCTTTCAAGCAATAATGCATGGCCCCCATTCCATGGGTCCCAACTCTCCAGGTTCAAGGGAATATTACTACAGCTATAACATGTACAGGAAACCTAGAGAATGGACACACTGTGAATACGAAAGGTTTCTAAAACTCAACGAATAGTCCCTCTCCTGGTGCTCCAGTTTGACTTTCCAACTGCCTTACTATCAATCTCCCAACTTGGACAGACAGGCCCTTTAACCTCCTGGTTTGCACAGGTTCCCAATTTGGCAGAGGATGGAAGGGACGAGGGAGAACCCATGAGAGAGTAGCTGTTAGGCATTTGGACGGGCACATGTCACTCTAATTTCCCGGCAGGAAGAAGAATTAACCAAAGTCTCAGCCACCCACGGGGAACCAGTATAGGACATGATCCAAAATTTTGGACTTGCGTTCAGCTCACAAAAAACGAGTTGAGAAATGGAGCTCAGGGGCACAGCAATTCACAAACTGGCAGAGTGATAAAGGACAACTATCGTCCAAAAATCTGTTGAGGGAAGTCAACGAGGCGGACTTGAAAGCGAGGCAAAATAGCAGGAAACAGATTTCAAGAGGTACCTTGGAATCGCCTGTAAAGCACAGGAAGAGGGGCACAACTTGGACAATGGTGCACTTGGCCAAAAAGGGCGTAAGCGTTTTCTCCTGAATATATTCAGGAGAAAACGCATACGCCCTTTTTGGCCAAGCAAGCAAGCGGGCAATGCAAATCTGCACTACAAAGAAGTATCACTTCCCACCGGTCAAAAGGGACATCCACAAAATGTGTAAAAACCAGAAAGGCAAGACAGGCCCTGGAGAACAGGGAGCCTTGTTATGCTGATGGGCGGGATGTAAATTGCCAACTGCCTCACTGGAGGAGTGCATTGTGTTCCCTAAAACAAGTAAACAACAGAGCTACAGAGCCAAGGCCACTTCCAGTCTAGGGAATATACCTTGGGAAAACTGAAAATCAATAAGAAAGGGCCACCTCCAAATTTAGGGCTGCACTGACTACAAGAACCTCAACTTGGGTACACCTTAAATATCCCAGGAAATATAAAAATGGTTCAAAACATTGTGGTACTTACGTACGATGGAATATCCCTCAGCCATGAAATCAATGTCATAAGACCAGTAGCAGCAAAGTGAGTGGATTCAGGTACGATGATTCTAAGTGAAATAAGTCACACAGAAAAAGAAACTTATCATAAGATATCACTTATGAAGATCCTGTAAACATGGCTACACGTGAACTGAGTTAGGAAAGAGAACAGAGTCTCACATTTAGAAAACACTCTTATGCCTGCATAAAGGGGAAGGAGAGGTGGGGTGATGCATAAAACCAGAGTTTGATATAAGCACAGGGACCGTTCCAAAAACCAACTTTGGAATAGACAAGACCTACACCTTCCTCAGTGAAAGAGACTCAAAACCCCATATTTCCGGCAGAGGAATATATCTGACTAGTAAGAATCTTAAAACCTATGTATTGATATGACTCCATAAGGGAATCAAGTGTGTCTAGAGTGGCATAAACATGGCAGCGAGAATCAGCTCAAACCCACTATAAAAAGGAATTTCAAAAGCAAAACCAAAAAACAGGGAAATTCTTTACAATTCCTTCAGGGTGTCTGAGGAAACCTGGAAAGACCCTATCTACAATGACAGCTGGATGTGGCATAAGGCTGGACACTTGGGACTGAGAGGATTGGTGAGATTGGGTGAGCAAATGCAGACCCTTTCAAGCAATAATGCATGGCCCCCATTCCATGGGTCCCAACTCTCCAGGTTCAAGGGAATATTACTACAGCTATAACATATACAGGAAACCTAGAGAATGGACACACTGTGAATACGAAAGGTTTCTAAAACTCAACGAATAGTCCCTCTCCTGGTGCTCCAGTTTGACATTCCAACTGCCTTACTATCAATCTCCCAACTTGGACAGACAGGCCCTTTAACCTCCTGGTTTGCACAGGTTCCCAATTTGGCAGAGGATGGAAGGGACGAGGGAGAACCCATGAGAGAGTAGCTGTTAGGCATTTGGACGGGCACATGTCCCTCTAATTTCCCGGCAGGAAGATGAATTAACCAAAGTCTCAGCCACCCACGGGGAACCAGTATAGGACATGATCCAAAATTTTGGACTTGCGTTCAGCTCACAAAAAACGAGTTGAGAAATGGAGCTCAGGGGCACAGCAATTCACAAACTGGCAGAGAGATAAAGGACAACTATCGTCCAAAAATCTGTTGAGGGAAGTCAACGAGGCGGACTTGAAAGCGAGGCAAAATAGCAGGAAACAGATTTCAAGAGGTACCTTGGAATCGCCTGTAAAGCACAGGAAGAGGGGCACAACTTGGACAATGGTGCACTTGGCCAAAAAGGGCGTATGAGTTTTCTCCTGAATATATTCAGGAGAAAACGCATACGCCCTTTTTGGCCAAGCAAGCAAGCGGGCAATGCAAATCTGCACTACAAAGAAGTATCACTTCCCACCGGTCAAAAGGGACATCCACAAAAAGTGTAAAAACCAGAAAGGCAAGACAGGCCCTGGAGAACTGGGAGCCTTGTTATGCTGATGGGCGGGATGTAAATTGCCAACTGCCTCACTGGAGGAGTGCATTGTGTTCCCTAAAACAAGTAAACAACAGAGCTACAGAGCCAAGGCCACTTCCAGTCTAGGGAATATACCTTGGGAAAACTGAAAATCAATAAGAAAGAGCCACCTCCAAATTTAGGGCTGCACTGACTACAAGAACCTCAACTTGGGTACACCTTAAATATCCCAGGAAATATAAAAATGGTTCAAAACATTGTGGTACTTACGTACGATGGAATATCCCTCAGCCATGAAATCAATGTCATAAGACCAGTAGCAGCAAAGTGAGTGGATTCAGGTACGATGATTCTAAGTGAAATAAGTCACACAGAAAAAGAAACTTATCATAAGATATCACTTATGAAGATCCTGTAAACATGGCTACACGTGAACTGAGTTAGGAAAGAGAACAGAGTCTCACATTTAGAAAACACTCTTATGCCTGCAAAAAGGGGAAGGAGAGGTGGGGTGATGCATAAACCCAGAGTTTGATATAAGCACAGGGACCGTTTCAAAAACCAACTTTGGAATAGACAAGACCTACACCTTCCTCAGTGAAAGAGACTCAAAACCCCATATTTCCCACAGAGGAATATATCTGACTAGTAAGAATCTTAAAACCTATGTATTGATATGTCTCCATAAGGGAATCAAGTGTGTCTAGAGTGGCATAAACATGGCAGCGAGAATCAGCTCAAACCCAGTATAAAAAGGAATTTCAAAAGCAAAACCAAAAAACAGGGAAATTCTTTACAATTCCTTCAGGGTGTCTGAGGAAACCTGGAAAGACCCTATCTACAATGACAGCTGGATGTGGCATAAGGCTGGACACTTGGGACTGAGAGGATTGGTGAGATTGGGTGAGCAAATGCAGACCCTTTCAAGCAATAATGCATGGCCCCCATTCCATGGGTCCCAACTCTCCAGGTTCAAGGGAATATTACTACAGCTATAACATGTACAGGAAACCTAGAGAATGGACACACTGTGAATACGAAAGGTTTCTAAAACTCAACGAATAGTCCCTCTCCTGGTGCTCCAGTTTGACTTTCCAACTGCCTTACTATCAATCTCCCAACTTGGAGAGACAGGCCCTTTAACCTCCTGGTTTGCACAGGTTCCCAATTTGCCAGAGGATGGAAGGGACGAGGGAGAACCCATGAGAGAGTAGCTGCTAGGCATTTGGACGGGCACATGTCACTCTAATTTCCCGGCAGGAAGAAGAATTAACCAAAGTCTCAGCCACCCACCGGGAACCAGTATAGGACATGATCCAAAATTTTGGACTTGCGTTCAGCTCACAAAAAACGAGTTGAGAAATGGAGCTCAGGGGCACAGCAATTCACAAACTGGCAGAGTGATAAAGGACAACTATCGTCCAAAATTCTGTTGAGGGAAGTCAACGAGGCGGACTTGAAAGCGAGGCAAAATAGCAGGAAACAGATTTCAAGAGGTACCTTGGAATCGCCTGTAAAGCACAGGAAGAGGGGCACAACTTGGACAATGGTGCACTTGGCCAAAAAGGGCGTATGCGTTTTCTCCTGAATATATTCAGGAGAAAACGCATACGCCCTTTTTGGCCAAGCAAGCAAGCGGGCAATGCAAATCTGCACTACAAAGAAGTATCACTTCCCACCGGTCAAAAGGGACATCCACAAACTGTGTAAAAACCAGAAAGGCAAGACAGGCCCTGGAGAACTGGGAGCCTTGTTATGCTGATGGGCGGGATGTAAACTGCCAACTGCCTCACTGGAGGAGTGCATTGTGTTCCCTAAAACAAGTAAACAACAGAGCTACAGAGCCAAGGCCACTTCCAGTCTAGGGAATATACCTTGGGAAAACTGAAAATCAATAAGAAAGAGCCACCTCCCAATTTAGGGCTGCACTGACTACAAGAACCTCAACTTGGGTACACCTTAAATATCCCAGGAAATATAAAAATGGTTCAAAACATTGTGGTACTTACGTACGATGGAATATCCCTCAGCGATGAAATCAATGTCATAAGACCAGTAGCAGCAAAGTGAGTGGATTCAGGTACGATGATTCTAAGTGAAATAAGTCACACAGAAAAAGAAACTTATCATAAGATATCACTTATGAAGATCCTGTAAACATGGCTACACGTGAACTGAGTTAGGAAAGAGAACAGAGTCTCACATTTAGAAAACACTCTTATGCCTGCATAAAGGGGAAGGAGAGGTGGGGTGATGCATAAAACCAGAGTTTGATATAAGCACAGGGACCGTTCCAAAAACCAACTTTGGAATAGACAAGACCTACACCTTCCTCAGTGAAAGAGACTCAAAACCCCATATTTCCCGCAGAGGAATATATCTGACTAGTTAGAATCTTAAATCCTATGTATTGATATGTCTCCATAAGGGAATCAAGTGTGTCTAGAGTGGCATAAACATGGCAGCGAGAATCAGCTCAAACCCACTATAAAAAGGAATTTCAAAAGGAAAACCAAAAAACAGGGAAATTCTTTACAATTCCTTCAGGGTGTCTGAGGAAACCTGGAAAGACCCTATCTACAATGACACCTGGATGTGGCATAAGGCTGGACACTTGGGACTGAGAGGATTGGTGAGATTGGGTGAGCAAATGCAGACCCTTTCAAGCAATAATGCATGGCCCCCATTCCATGGGTCCCAACTCTCCAGGTTCAAGGGAATATTACTACAGCTATAACATGTACAGGAAACCTAGTGAATGGACACACTGTGAATATGAAAGGTTTCTAAAACTCAACGAATAGTCCCTCTCCTGGTGCTCCAGTTTGACTTTCCAACTGCCTTACTATCAATCTCCCAACTTGGAGAGACAGGCCCTTTAACCTCCTGGTTTGCACAGGTTCCCAATTTGGCAGAGGATGGAAGGGACGAGGGAGAACCCATGAGAGAGTAGCTGTTAGGCATTTGGACGGGCACATGTCACTCTAATTTCCCGGCAGGAAGAAGAATTAACCAAAGTCTCAGCCACCCACCGGGAACCAGTATAGGACATGATCCAAAATTTTGGACTTGTGTTCAGCTCACAAAAAACGAGTTGAGAAATGGAGCTCAGGGGCACAGCAATTCACAAACTGGCAGAGTGATAAAGGACAACTATCGTCCAAAAATCTGTTGAGGGAAGTCAACGAGGCGGACTTGAAAGCGAGGCAAAATAGCAGGAAACAGATTTCAAGAGGTACCTTGGAATCGCCTGTAAAGCACAGGAAGAGGGGCACAACTTGGACAATGGTGCACTTGGCCAAAAAGGGCGTATGCGTTTTCTCCTGAATATATTCAGGAGAAAACGCATACGCCCTTTTTGGCCAAGCAAGCAAGCGGGCAATGCAAATCTGCACTACAAAGAAGTATCACTTCCCACCGGTCAAAAGGGACATCCACAAAATGTGTAAAAACCAGAAAGGCAAGACAGGCCCTGGAGAACTGGGAGCCTTGTTATGCTGATGGGTGGGATGTAAATTGCCAACTGCCTCACTGGAGGAGTGCATTGTGTTCCCTAAAACAAGTAAACAACAGAGCTACAGAGCCAAGGCCACTTCCAGTCTAGGGAATATACCTTGGGAAAACTGAAAATCAATAAGAAAGAGCCACCTCCAAATTTAGGGCTGCACTGACTACAAGAACCTCAACTTGGGTACACCTTAAATATCCCAGGAAATATAAAAATGGTTCAAAACATTGTGGTACTTACGTACGATGGAATATCCCTCAGCCATGAAATCAATGTCATAAGACCAGAAGCAGCAAAGTGAGTGGATTCAGGTACGATGATTCTAAGTGAAATAAGTCACACAGAAAAAGGAACTTATCATAAGATATCACTTATGAAGATCCTGTAAACATGGCTACACGTGAACTGAGTTAGGAAAGAGAACAGAGTCTCACATTTAGAAAACACTCTTATGCCTGCATAAAGGGGATGGAGAGGTGGGGTGATGCATAAAACCAGAGTTTGATATAAGCACAGGGACCGTTCCAAAAACCAACTTTGGAATAGACAAGACCTACACCTTCCTCAGTGAAAGAGACTCAAAACCCCATATTTCCCGCAGAGGAATATATCTGACTAGTAAGAATCTTAAAATCTATGTATTGATATGACTCCATGAGGGAATCAAGTGTGTCTAGAATGGCATAAACATGGCAGCGAGAATCAGCTCAAACCCACTATAAAAAGGAATTTCAAAAGCAAAACCAAAAAACAGGGAAATTCTTTACAATTCCTTCAGGGTGTCTGAGGAAACCTGGAAAGACCCTATCTACAATGACAGCTGGATGTGGCATAAGGCTGGACACTTGGGACTGAGAGGATTGGTGAGATTGGGTGAGCAAATGCAGACCCTTTCAAGCAATAATGCATGGCCCCCATTCCATGGGTCCCAACTCTCCAGGTTCAAGGGAATATTACTACAGCTATAACATGTACAGGAAACCTAGAGAATGGACACACTGTGAATACGAAAGGTTTCTAAAACTCAACGAATAGTCGCTCTCCTGGTGCTCCAGTTTGACTTTCCAACTGCCTTACTATCAATCTCCCAACTTGGACAGACAGGCCCTTTAACCTCCTGGTTTGCACAGGTTCCCAATATGGCAGAGGATGGAAGGGACGAGGGAGAACCCATGAGAGAGTAGCTGTTAGGCATTTGGACGGGCACATGTCACTCTAATTTCCCGGCAGGAAGAAGAATTAACCAAAGTCTCAGCCACCCACCGGGAACCAGTATAGGACATGATCCAAAATTTTGGACTTGCGTTCAGCTCACAAAAAACGAGTTGAGAAATGGAGCTCAGGGGCACAGCAATTCACAAACTGGCAGAGTGATAAAGGACAACTATCGTCCAAAAATCTGTTGAGGGAAGTCAACGAGGCGGACTTGAAAGTGAGGCAAAATAGCAGGAAACAGATTTCAAGAGGTACGTTGGAATCGCCTGTAAAGCAGAGGAAGAAGGGCACAACTTGGACAATTGTGCACTTGGCCAAAAAGGGCGTATGCGTTTTCTCCTGAATATATTCAGGAGAAAACGCATACGCCCTTTTTGGCCAAGCAAGCAAGCGGGCAATGCAAATCTGCACTACAAAGAAGTATCACTTCCCACCGGTCAAAAGGGACATCCACAAAATGTGTAAAAACCAGAAAGGCAAGACAGGCCCTGGAGAACAGGGAGCCTTGTTATGCTGATGGGCGGGATGTAAATTGCCAACTGCCTCACTGGAGGAGTGCATTGTGTTCCCTAAAACAAGTAAACAACAGAGCTACAGAGCCAAGGCCACTTCCAGTCTAGGGAATATACCTTGGGAAAACTGAAAATCAATAAGAAAGAGCCACCTCCAAATTTAGGGCTGCACTGGCTACAAGAACCTCAACTTGGGTACACCTTAAATATCCCAGGAAATATAAAAATGGTTCAAAACATTGTGGTACTTACGTACGATGGAATATCCCTCAGCCATGAAATCAATGTCATAAGACCAGTAGCAGCAAAGTGAGTGGATTCAGGTACGATGATTCTAAGTGAAATAAGTCACACAGAAAAAGAAACTTATCATAAGATATCACTTAGGAAGATCCTGTAAACATGGCTACACTTGAACTGAGTTACGAAAGAGAACAGAGTCTCACATTTAGAAAACACTCTTATGCCTGCATAAAGGGGAAGGAGAGGTGGGGTGATGCATAAACCCAGAGTTTGATATAAGCACAGGGACCGTTTCAAAAACCAACTTTGGAATTGACAAGACGGACACCTTCCTCAGTGAAAGAGACTCAAAACCCCATATTTCCCACAGAGGAATATATCTGACTAGTAAGCATCTTAAAACCTATGTATTGATATGACTCCATAAGGGAATCAAGTGTGTCTAGAGTGGCATAAACATGGCAGCGAGAATCAGCTCAAACCCACTATAAAAAGGAATTTCAAAAGCAAAACCAAAAAACAGGGAAATTCTTTACAATTCCTTCAGGGTGTCTGAGGAAACCTGGAAAGACCCTATCTACAATGACAGCTGGATGTGGCATAAGGCTGGACACTTGGGACTGAGAGGATTGGTGAGATTGGGTGAGCAAATGCAGACCCTTTCAAGCAATAATGCATGGCCCCCATTCCATGGGTCCCAACTCTCCAGGTTCAAGGGAATATTACTACAGCTATAACATGTACAGGAAACCTGGAGAATGGACACACTGTGAATACGAAAGGTTTCTAAAACTCAACGAATAGTCCCTCTCCTGGTGCTCCAGTTTGACTTTCCAACTGCCTTACTATCAATCTCCCAACTTGGAGAGACAGGCCCTTTAACCTCCTGGTTTGCACAGGTTCCCAATTTGGCAGAGGATGGAAGGGACGAGGGAGAACCCATGAGAGCGTAGCTGCTAGGCATTTGGACGGGCACATGTCACTCTAATTTCCCGGCAGGAAGAAGAATTAACCAAAGTCTCAGCCACCCACCGGGAACCAGTATAGGACATGATCCAAAATTTTGGACTTGCGTTCAGCTCACAAAAAACGAGTTGAGAAATGGAGCTCAGGGGCACAGCAATTCACAAACTGGCAGAGTGATAAAGGACAACTATCGTCCAAAAATCTGTTGAGGGAAGTCAACGAGGAGGACTTGAAAGCGAGGCAAAATAGCAGGAAACAGATTTCAAGAGGTACCTTGGAATCGCCTGTAAAGCACAGGAAGAGGGGCACAACTTGGACAATGGTGCACTTGGCCAAAAAGGGCGTATGCGTTTTCTCCTGAATATATTCAGGAGAAAACGCATACGCCCTTTTTGGCCAAGCAAGCAAGCGGGCAATGCAAATCTGCACTACAAAGAAGTATCACTTCCCACCGGTCAAAAGGGACATCCACAAAATGTGTAAAAACCAGAAAGGCAAGACAGGCCCTGGAGAACTGGGAGCCTTGTTATGCTGATGGGCGGGATGTAAATTGCCAACTGCCTCACTGGAGGAGTGCATTGTGTTCCCTAAAACAAGTAAACAACAGAGCTACAGAGCCAAGGCCACTTCCAGTCTAGGGAATATACCTTGGGAAAACTGAAAATCAATAAGAAAGAGCCACCTCCAAATTTAGGGCTGCAATGACTACAAGAACCTCAACTTGGGTACACCTTAAATATCCCAGGAAATATAAAAATGGTTCAAAACATTGTGGTACTTACGTACGATGGAATATCCCTCAGCCATGAAATCAATGTCATAAGACCAGTAGCAGCAAAGTGAGTGGATTCAGGTACGATGATTCTAAGTGAAATAAGTCACACAGAAAAAGAAACTTATCATAAGATATCACTTATGAAGATCCTGTAAACATGGCTACACGTGAACTGAGTTAGGAAAGAGAACAGAGTCTCACATTTAGAAAACACTCTTATGCCTGCATAAAGGGGAAGGAGAGGTGGGGTGATGCATAAAACCAGAGTTTGATATAAGCACAGGGACCGTTTCAAAAACCAACTTTGGAATAGACAACACCTACACCTTCCTCAGTGAAAGAGACTCAAAACCCCATATTTCCCACAGAGGAATATATCTGACTAGTAAGAATCTTAAAACCTATGTATTGATGTGTCTCCATAAGGGAATCAACTGTGTCTAGAGTGGCATAAACATGGCAGCGAGAATCAGCTCAAACCCACTATAAAAAGGAATTTCAAAAGCAAAACCAAAAAACAGGGAAATTCTTTACAATTCCTTCAGGGTGTCTGAGGAAACCTGGAAAGACCCTATCTACAATGACAGCTGGATGTGGCATAAGGCTGGACACTTGGGACTGAGAGGATTGGTGAGATTGGGTGAGCAAATGCAGACCCTTTCAAGCAATAATGCATGGCCCCCATTCCATGGGTCCCAACTCTCCAGGTTCAAGGGAATATTACTACAGCTATAACATGTACAGGAAACCTAGAGAATGGACACACTGTGAATACGAAAGGTTTCTAAAACTCAACGAATAGTCCCTCTCCTGGTGCTCCAGTTTGACTTTCCAACTGCCTTACTATCAATCTCCCAACTTGGAGAGACAGGCCCTTTAACCTCCTGGTTTGCACAGGTTCCCAATTTGGCAGAGGATGGAAGGGACGAGGGAGAACCCATGAGAGAGTAGCTGTTAGGCATTTGGACGGGCACATGTCACTCTAATTTCCCGGCAGGAAGAAGAATTAACCAAAGTCTCAGCCACCCACCGGGAACCAGTATAGGACATGATCCAAAATTTTGGACTTGCGTTCAGCTCACAAAAAACGAGTTGAGAAATGGAGCTCAGGGGCACAGCAATTCACAAACTGGCAGAGTGATAAAGGACAACTATCGTCCAAAAATCTGTTGAGGGAAGTCAACGAGGCGGACTTGAAAGCGAGGCAAAATAGCAGGAAACAGATTTCAAGAGGTACCTTGGAATCGCCTGTAAAGCACAGGAAGAGGGGCACAACTTGGACAATGGTGCACTTGGCCAAAAAGGGCGTATGCGTTTTCTCCTGAATATATTCAGGAGAAAACGCATACGCCCTTTTTGGCCAAGCAAGCAAGCGGGCAATGCAAATCTCCACTACAAAGAAGTATCACTTCCCACCGGTCAAAAGGGACATCCACAAAATGTGTAAAAACCAGAAAGGCAAGACAGGCCCTGGAGAACTGGGAGCCTTGTTATGCTGATGGGCGGGATGTAAATTGCCAACTGCCTCACTGGAGGAGATGCATTGTGTTCCCTAAAACAAGTAAACAACAGAGCTACAGAGCCAAGGCCACTTCCAGTCTAGGGAATATACCTTGGGAAAACTGAAAATCAATAAGAAAGAGCCACCTCCAAATTTAGGGCTGCACTGACTACAAGAACCTCAACTTGGGTACACCTTAAATATCCCAGGAAATATAAAAATGGTTCAAAACATTGTGGTACTTACGTACGATGGAATATCCCTCAGCCATGAAATCAATGTCATAAGACCAGTAGCAGCAAAGTGAGTGGATTCAGGTACGATGATTCTAAGTGAAATAAGTCACACAGAAAAAGAAACTTATCATAAGATATCACTTATGAAGATCCTGTAAACATGGCTACACGTGAACTGAGTTAGGAAAGATAACAGAGTCTCACATTTAGAAAACACTCTTATGCCTGCATAAAGGGGAAGGAGAGGTGGGGTGATGCATAAAACCAGAGTTTGATATAAGCACAGGGACCGTTTCAAAAACCAACTTTGGAATAGACAAGACCTACACCTTCCTCAGTGAAAGAGACTCAAAACCCCATATTTCCCACAGAGGAATATATCTGACTAGTAAGAATCTTAAAACCTATGTATTGATATGTCTCCATAAGGGAATCAAGTGTGTCTAGAGTGGCATAAACATGGCAGCGAGAATCAGCTCAAACCCACTATAAAAAGGAATTTCAAAAGCAAAACCAAAAAACAGGGAAATTCTTTACAATTCCTTCAGGGTGTCTGAGGAAACCTGGAAAGACCCTATCTACAATGACAGCTGGATGTGGCATAAGGCTGGACACTTGGGACTGAGAGGATTGGTGAGATTGGGTGAGCAAATGCAGACCCTTTCAAGCAATAATGCATGGCCCCCATTCCATGGGTCCCAACTCTCCAGGTTCAAGGGAATATTACTACAGCTATAACATGTACAGGAAACCTAGAGAATGGACACACTGTGAATACGAAAGGTTTCTAAAACTCAACGAATAGTCCCTCTCCTGGTGCTCCAGTTTGACTTTCCAACTGCCTTACTATCAATCTCCCAACTTGGAGAGACAGGCCCTTTAACCTCCTGGTTTGCACAGGTTCCCAATTTGGCAGAGGATGGAAGGGACGAGGGAGAACCCATGAGAGAGTAGCTGTTAGGCATTTGGACGGGTACATGTCACTCTAATTTCCCGGCAGGAAGAAGAATTAACCAAAGTCTCAGCCACCCACCGGGAACCAGTATAGGACATGATCCAAAATTTTGGACTTGTGTTCAGCTCACAAAAAACGAGTTGAGAAATGGAGCTCAGGGGCACAGCAATTCACAAACTGGCAGAGTGATAAAGGACAACTATCGTCCAAAAATCTGTTGAGGGAAGTCAACGAGGCGGACTTGAAAGCGAGGCAAAATAGCAGGAAACAGATTTCAAGAGGTACCTTGGAATCGCCTGTAAAGCACAGGAAGAGGGGCACAACTTGGACAATGGTGCACTTGGCCAAAAAGGGCGTATGCGTTTTCTCCTGAATATATTCAGGAGAAAACGCATACGCCCTTTTTGGCCAAGCAAGCAAGCGGGCAATGCAAATCTGCACTACAAAGAAGTATCACTTCCCACCGGTCAAAAGGGACATCCACAAAATGTGTAAAAACCAGAAAGGCAAGACAGGCCCTGGAGAACTGGGAGCCTTGTTATGCTGATGGGCGGGATGTAAATTGCCAACTGCCTCACTGGAGGAGTGCATTGTGTTCCCTAAAACAAGTAAACAACAGAGCTACAGAGCCAAGGCCACTTCCAGTCTAGGGAATATACCTTGGGAAAACTGAAAATCAATAAGAAAGAGCCACCTCCAAATTTAGGGCTGCACTGACTACAAGAACCTCAACTTGGGTACACCTTAAATATCCCAGGAAATATAAAAATGGTTCAAAACATTGTGGTACTTACGTACGATGGAATATCCCTCAGCCATGAAATCAATGTCATAAGACCAGAAGCAGAAAAGTGAGTGGATTCAGGTACGATGATTCTAAGTGAAATAAGTCACACAGAAAAAGAAACTTATCATAAGATATCACTTATGAAGATCCTGTAAACATGGCTACACGTGAACTGAGTTAGGAAAGAGAACAGAGTCTCACATTTAGAAAACACTCTTATGCCTGCATAAAGGGGATGGAGAGGTGGGGTGATGCATAAAACCAGAGTTTGATATAAGCACAGGGACCGTTCCAAAAACCAACTTTGGAATAGACAAGACCTACACCTTCCTCAGTGAAAGAGACTCAAAACCCCATATTTCCCGCAGAGGAATATATCTGACTAGTAAGAATCTTAAAATCTATGTATTGATATGACTCCATGAGGGAATCAAGTGTGTCTAGAGTGGCATAAACATGGCAGCGAGAATCAGCTCAAACCCACTATAAAAAGGAATTTCAAAAGCAAAACCAAAAAACAGGGAAATTCTTTACAATTCCTTCAGGGTGTCTGAGGAAACCTGGAAAGACCCTATCTACAATGACAGCTGGATGTGGCATAAGGCTGGACACTTGGGACTGAGAGGATTGGTGAGATTGGGTGAGCAAATGCAGACCCTTTCAAGCAATAATGCATGGCCCCCATTCTATGGGTCCCAACTCTCCAGGTTCAAGGGAATATTACTACAGCTATAACATGTACAGGAAACCTAGAGAATGGACACACTGTGAATACGAAAGGTTTCTAAAACTCAACGAATAGTCCCTCTCCTGGTGCTCCAGTTTGACTTTCCAACTGCCTTACTATCAATCTCCCAACTTGGACAGACAGGCCCTTTAACCTCCTGGTTTGCACAGGTTCCCAATTTGGCAGAGGATGGAAGGGACGAGGGAGAACCCATGAGAGAGTAGCTGTTAGGCATTTGGACGGGCACATGTCACTCTAATTTCCCGGCAGGAAGAAGAATTAACCAAAGTCTCAGCCACCCACCGGGAACCAGTATAGGACATGATCCAAAATTTTGGACTTGCGTTCAGCTCACAAAAAACGAGTTGAGAAATGGAGCTCAGGGGCACAGCAATTCACAAACTGGCAGAGTGATAAAGGACAACTATCGTCCAAAAATCTGTTGAGGGAAGTCAACGAGGCGGACTTGAAAGTGAGGCAAAATAGCAGGAAACAGATTTCAAGAGGTACGTTGGAATCGCCTGTAAAGCAGAGGAAGAAGGGCACAACTTGGACAATTGTGCACTTGGCCAAAAAGGGCGTATGCGTTTTCTCCTGAATATATTCAGGAGAAAACGCATACGCCCTTTTTGGCCAAGCAAGCAAGCGGGCAATGCAAATCTGCACTACAAAGAAATATCACTTCCCACCGGTCAAAAGGGACATCCACAAAATGTGTAAAAACCAGAAAGGCAAGACAGGCCCTGGAGAACAGGGAGCCTTGTTATGCTGATGGGCGGGATGTAAATTGCCAACTGCCTCACTGGAGGAGTGCATTGTGTTCCCTAAAACAAGTAAACAACAGAGCTACAGAGCCAAGGCCACTTCCAGTCTAGGGAATATACCTTGGGAAAACTGAAAATCAATAAGAAAGAGCCACCTCCAAATTTAGGGCTGCACTGGCTACAAGAACCTCAACTTGGGTACACCTTAAATATCCCAGGAAATATAAAAATGGTTCAAAACATTGTGGTACTTACGTACGATGGAATATCCCTCAGCCATGAAATCAATGTCATAAGACCAGTAGCAGCAAAGTGAGTGGATTCAGGTACGATGATTCTAAGTGAAATAAGTCACACAGAAAAAGAAACTTATCATAAGATATCACTTAGGAAGATCCTGTAAACATGGCTACACTTGAACTGAGTTACGAAAGAGAACAGAGTCTCACATTTAGAAAACACTCTTATGCCTGCATAAAGGGGAAGGAGAGGTGGGGTGATGCATAAACCCAGAGTTTGATATAAGCACAGGGACCGTTTCAAAAACCAACTTTGGAATTGACAAGACGGACACCTTCCTCAGTGAAAGAGACTCAAAACCCCATATTTCCCACAGAGGAATATATCTGACTAGTAAGCATCTTAAAACCTATGTATTGATATGACTCCATAAGGGAATCAAGTGTGTCTAGAGTGGCATAAACATGGCAGCGAGAATCAGCTCAAACCCACTATAAAAAGGAATTTCAAAAGCAAAACCAAAAAACAGGGAAATTCTTTACAATTCCTTCAGGGTGTCTGAGGAAACCTGGAAAGACCCTATCTACAATGACAGCTGGATGTGGCATAAGGCTGGACACTTGGGACTGAGAGGATTGGTGAGATTGGGTGAGCAAATGCAGACCCTTTCAAGCAATAATGCATGGCCCCCATTCCATGGGTCCCAACTCTCCAGGTTCAAGGGAATATTACTACAGCTATAACATGTACAGGAAACCTAGAGAATGGACACACTGTGAATACGAAAGGTTTCTAAAACTCAACGAATAGTCCCTCTCCTGGTGCTCCAGTTTGACTTTCCAACTGCCTTACTATCAAACTCCCAACTTGGACAGACAGGCCCTTTAACCTCCAGGTTTGCACAGGTTCCCAATTTGGCAGAGGATGGAAGGGACGAGGGAGAACCCATGAGAGAGTAGCTGTTAGGCATTTGGACGGACACATGTCACTCTAATTTCCCGGCAGGAAGAAGAATTAACCAAAGTCTCAGCCACCCACTGGGAACCAGTATAGGACATGATCCAAAATTTTGGACTTGCGTTCAGCTCACAAAAAACGAGTTGAGAAATGGAGCTCAGGGGCACAGCAATTCACAAACTGGCAGAGTGATAAAGGACAACTATCGTCCAAAAATCTGTTGAGGGAAGTCAACGAGGCGAACTTGAAAGTGAGGCAAAATAGCAGGAAACAGATTTCAAGAGGTACGTTGGAATCGCCTGTAAAGCACAGGAAGAGGGGCACAACTTGGACAATGGTGCACTTGGCCAAAAAGTGCGTATGCGTTATCTCCTGAATATATTCAGGAGAAAACGCATACGCCCTTTTTGGCCAAGCAAGCAAGCGGGCAATGCAAATCTGCACTACAAAGAAGTATCATTTCCCACCGGTCAAAAGGGACATCCACAAAATGTGTAAAAACCAGAAAGGCAAGACAGGCCCTGGAGAACTGGGAGCCTTGTTCTGCTGATGGGTGGGATGTAAATTGCCAACTGCCTCACTGGAGGAGTGCATTGTGTTCCCTAAAACAAGTAAACAACAGAGCTACAGAGCCAAGGCCACTTCCATTCTAGGGAATATACCTTGGGAAAACTGAAAATCAATAAGAAAGAGCCACCTCTAAATTTAGGGCTGCACTGACTACAAGAACCTCAACTTGGGTACACCTTAAATATCCCAGGAAATATAAAAATGGTTCAAAACATTGTGGTACTTACGTACGATGGAATATCCCTCAGCCATGAAATCAATGTCATAAGACCAGTAGCAGCAAAGTGAGTGGATTCAGGTACGATGATTCTAAGTGAAATAAGTCACACAGAAAAAGAAACTTATCATAAGATATCACTTATGAAGATCCTGTAAACATGGCTACACGTGAACTGAGTTAGGAAAGAGAACAGAGTCTCACATTTAGAAAACACTCTTATGCCTGCATAAAGGGGAAGGAGAGGTGGGGTGATGCATAAAACCAGAGTTTGATATAAGCACAGGGACCGTTCCAAAAACCAACTTTGGAATAGACAAGACCTACACCTTCCTCAGTGAAAGAGACTCAAAACCCCATATTTCCCACAGAGGAATATATCTGACTAGTAATAATCTTAAAACCTATGTATTGATATGACTCCATAAGGGAATCAAGTGTGCCTAGAGTGGCATAAACATGGCAGCGAGAATCAGCTCAAACCCACTATAAAAAGGAATTTCAAAAGCAAAACCAAAAAACAGGGAAATTCTTTACAATTCCTTCAGGGTGTCTGAGGAAACCTGGAAAGACCCTATCTACAATGACAGCTGGATGTGGCATAAGGCTGGACACTTGGGACTGAGAGGATTGGTGAGATTGGGTGAGCAAATGCAGACCCTTTCAAGCAATAATGCATGGCCCCCATTCCATGGGTCCCAACTCTCCATGTTCAAGGGAATATTACTACAGCTATAACATGTACAGGAAACCTAGAGAATGGACACACTGTGAATACGAAAGGTTTCTAAAACTCAACGAATAGTCCCTCTCATGGTGCTCCAGTTTGACTTTCCAACTGCCTTACTATCAATCTCCCAACTTGGAGAGACAGGCCCTTTAACCTCCTGGTTTGCACAGGTTGCCAATTTGGCAGAGGATGGAAGGGACGAGGGAGAACCCATGAGAGAGTAGCTGTTAGGCATTTGGACGGGCACATGTCACTCTAATTTCCCAACAGGAAGAAGAATTAACCAAAGTCTCAGCCACCCACCGGGAACCAGTATAGGACATGATCCAAAATTTTGGACTTGCGTTCAGCTCACAAAAAACGAGTTGAGTAATGGAGCTCAGGGGCACAGCAATTCACAAACTGGCAGAGTGATAAAGGACAACTATCGTCCAAAAATCTGTTGAGGGAAGTCAACGAGGCGGACTTGAAAGTGAGGCAAAATAGCAGGAAACAGATTTCAAGAGGTACGTTGGAATCGCCTGTAAAGCACAGGAAGAGGGGCACAACTTGGACAATGGTGCACTTGGCCAAAAAGGGCGTATGCGTTTTCTCCTGAATATATTCAGGAGAAAACGCATACGCCCTTTTTGGCCAAGCAAGCAAGCGGGCAATGCAAATCTGCACTACAAAGAAGTATCACTTCCCACCGGTTAAAAGGGACATCCACAAAATGTGTAAAAACCAGAAAGGCAAGACAGGCCCTGGAGAACAGGGAGCCTTGTTATGCTGATGGGCGGGATGTAAATTGCCAACTGCCTCACTGGAGGAGTGCATTGTGTTCCCTAAAACAAGTAAACAACAGAGCTACAGAGCCAAGGCCACTTCCAGTCTAGGGAATATACCTGGGGAAAACTGAAAATCAATAAGAAAGAGCCACCTCCAAATTTAGGGCTGCACTGGCTACAAGAACCTCAACTTGGGTACACCTTAAATATCCCAGGAAATATAAAAATGGTTCAAAACATTGTGGTACTTACGTATGATGGAATATCCCTCAGCCGTGAAATCAATGTCATAAGACCAGTAGCAGCAAAGTGAGTGGATTCAGGTACGATGATTCTAAGTGAAATAAGTCACACAGAAAAAGAAACTTATCATAAGATATCACTTATGAAGATCCTGTAAACATGGCTACACGTGAACTGAGTTAGGAAAGAGAACAGAGTCTCACATTTAGAAAACACTCTTATGCCTGCATAAAGGGGAAGGAGAGGTGGGGTGATGCATAAAACCAGAGTTTGATATAAGCACAGGGACCGTTTCAAACACCAACTTTGGAATTGACAAGACCGACACCTTCCTCAGTGAAAGAGACTCAAAACCCCATATTTCCCACAGAGGAATATATCTGACTAGTAAGAATCTTAAAACCTATGTATTGATATGTCTCCATAAGGGAATCAAGTGTGTCTAGAGTGGCATAAACATGGCAGCGAGAATCAGCTCAAACCCACTATAAAAAGGAATTTCAAAAGCAAAACCAAAAAACAGGGAAATTCTTTACAATTCCTTCAGGGTGTCTGAGGAAACCTGGAAAGACCCTATCTACAATGACAGCTGGATGTGGCATAAGGCTGGACACTTGGGACTGAGAGGATTGGTGAGATTGGGTGAGCAAATGCAGACCCTTTCAAGCAATAATGCATGGCCCCCATTCCATGGGTCCCAACTCTCCAGGTTCAAGGGAATATTACTACAGCTATAACATGTACAGGAAACCTAGAGAATGGACACACTGTGAATACGAAAGGTTTCTAAAACTCAACGAATAGTCCCTCTCCTGGTGCTCCAGTTTGACTTTCCAACTGCCTTACTATCAATCTCCCAACTTGGACAGACAGGCCCTTTAACCTCCTGGTTTGCACAGGTTCCCAATTTGGCAGAGGATGGAAGGGACGAGAGAGAACCCATGAGAGAGTAGCTGTTAGGCATTTGGACGGGCACATGTCACTCTAATTTCCCGGCAGGAAGAAGAATTAACCAAAGTCTCAGCCACCCACCGGGAACCAGTATAGGACATAATCCAAAATTTTGGACTTGCGTTCAGCTCACAAAAAACGAGTTGAGAAATGGAGCTCAGGGGCACAGCAATTCACAAACTGGCAGAGTGATAAAGGACAACTATCGTCCAAAAATCTGTTGAGGGAAGTCAACGAGGCGGACTTGAAAGTGAGGCAAAATAGCAGGAAACAGATTTCAAGAGGTACTTTGGAATCGCCTGTAAAGCACAGGAAGAGGGGCACAACTTGGACAATGGTGCACTTGGCCAAAAAGGGCGTATGCGTTTTCTCCTGAATATATTCAGGAGAAAACACATACGCCCTTTTTGGCCAAGCAAGCAAGCGGGCAATGCAAATCTGCACTACAAAGAAGTATCACTTCCCACCGGTCAAAAGGGACATCCACAAAATGTGTAAAAACCAGAAAGGCAAGACAGGCCCTGGATAACAGGGAGCCTTGTTATGCTGATGGGCGGGATGTAAATTGCCAACTGCCTCACTGGAGGAGTGCATTGTGTTCCCTAAAACAAGTAAACAACAGAGCTACAGAGCCAAGGCCACTTCCAGTCTAGGGAATATACCTTGGGAAAACTGAAAATCAATAAGAAAGAGCCACCTCCAAATTTAGGGCTGCACTGGCTACAAGAACCTCAACTTGGGTACACCTTAAATATCCCAGGAAATATAAAAATGGTTCAAAACATTGTGGTACTTACCTACGATGGAATATCCCTCAGCCATGAAATCAATGTCATAAGACCAGTAGCAGCAAAGTGAGTGGATTCAGGTACGATGATTCTAAGGGAAATAAGTCACACAGAAAAAGAAACTTATCATAAGATATCACTTAGGAAGATCCTGTAAACATGGCTACACGTGAACTGAGTTACGAAAGAGAACAGAGTCTCACATTTTGAAAACACTCTTATGCCTGCATAAAGGGGAAGGAGAGGTGGGGTGATGCATAAACCCAGAGTTTGATATAAGCACAGGGACCGTTTCAAAAACCAACTTTGGAATTGACAAGACCGACACCTTCCTCAGTGGAAGAGACTCAAAACCCCATATTTCCCACAGAGGAATATATCTGACTAGTAAGAATCTTAAAACCTATGTATTGATATGACTCCATAAGGGAATCAAGTGTGTCTAGAGTGGCATAAACATGGCAGCGAGAATCAGCTCAAACCCACTATAAAAAGGAATTTCAAAAGCAAAACCAAAAAACAGGGAAATTCTTTACAATTCCTTCAGGGTGTCTGAGGAAACCTGGAAAGACCGTATCTACAATGACAGCTGGATGTGGCATAAGGCTGGACAATTGGGACTGAGAGGATTGGTGAGATTGGGTGAGCAAATGCAGACCCTTTCAAGCAATAATGCATGGCCCCCATTCCATGGGTCCCAACTCTCCAGGTTCAAGGGAATATTACTACAGCTATAACATGTACAGGAAACCTAGAGAATGGACACACTGTGAATACGAAAGGTTTCTAAAACTCAACGAATAGTCCCTCTCCTGGTGCTCCAGTTTGACTTTCCAACTGCCTTACTATCAATCTCCCAACTTGGACAGACAGGCCCTTTAACCTCCTGGTTTGCACAGGTTCCCAATTTGGCAGAGGATGGAAGGGACGAGGGAGAACCCATGAGAGAGTAGCTGTTAGGCATTTGGACGGGCACATGTCACTCTAATTTCCCGGCAGGAAGAAGAATTAACCAAAGTCTCAGCCACCCACCGGGAACCAGTATAGGACATGATCCAAAATTTTGGACTTGCGTTCAGCTCACAAAAAACGAGTTGAGAAATGGAGCTCAGGGGCACAGCAGTTCACAAACTGGCAGAGTGATAAAGGACAACTATCGTCCAAAAATCTGTTGAGGGAAGTCAACGAGGCGGACTTGAAAGTGAGGCAAAATAGCAGGAAACAGATTTCAAGAGGTACGTTGGAATCGCCTGTAAAGCACAGGAAGAGGGGCACAACTTGGACAATGGTGCACTTGGCCAAAAAGGGCGTATGCGTTTTCTCCTGAATATATTCAGGAGAAAACGCATACGCCCTTTTTGGCCAAGCAAGCAAGCGGGCAATGCAAATCTGCACTACAAAGAAGTATCACTTCCCACCGGTCAAAAGGGACATCCACAAAATGTGTAGAAACCAGAAAGGCAAGACAGGCCCTGGAGAACTGGGAGCCTTGTTATGCTGATGGGCGGGATGTAAATTGCCAACTGCCTCACTGGAGGAGTGCATTGTGTGCCCTAAAACAAGTAAACAACAGAGCTACAGAGCCAAGGCCACTTCCAGTCTAGGGAATATACCTTGGGAAAACTGAAAATCAATAAGAAAGAGCCACCTCCAAATTTAGGGCTGCACTGACTACAAGAACCTCAACTTGGGTACACCTTAAATATCCCAGGAAATATAAAAATGGTTCAAAACATTGTGGTACTTACGTACGATGGAATATCCCTCAGCCATGAAATCAATGTCATAAGACCAGTAACAGCAAAGTGAGTGGATTCAGGTACGATGATTCTAAGTGAAATAAGTCACACAGAAAAAGAAACTTATCATAAGATATCACTTATGAAGATCCTGTAAACATGGCTACACGTGAACTGAGTTAGGAAAGAGAACAGAGTCTCACATTTAGAAAACACTCTTATGCCTGCATAAAGGGGAAGGAGAGGTGGGGTGATGCATAAAACCAGAGTTTGATATAAGCACAGGGACCGTTCCAAAAACCAACTTTGGAATAGACAAGACCTACACCTTCCTCAGTGAAAGAGACTCAAAACCCCATATTTCCCACAGAGGAATATATCTGACTAGTAAAAATCTTAAAACCTATGTATTGATATGACTCCATAAGGGAATCAAGTGTGTCTAGAGTGGCATAAACATGGCAGCGAGAATCAGCTCAAACCCACTATAAAAAGGAATTTCAAAAGCAAAACCAAAAAACAGGGAAATTCTTTACAATTCCTTCAGGGTGTCTGAGGAAACCTGGAAAGACCCTATCTACAATGACAGCTGGATGTGGCATAAGGCTGGACACTTGGGACTGAGAGGATTGGTGAGATTGGGTGAGCAAATGCAGACCATTTCAAGCAATAATGCATGGCCCCCATTCCATGGGTCCCAACTCTCCAGGTTCAAGGGAATATTACTACAGCTATAACATGTACAGGAAACCTAGAGAATGGACACACTGTGAATACGAAAGGTTTCTAAAACTCAACGAATAGTCCCTCTCCTGGTGCTCCAGTTTGACTTTCCAACTGCCTTACTATCAATCTCCCAACTTGGAGAGACAGGCCCTTTAACCTCCTGGTTTGCACAGGTTCCCAATTTGCCAGAGGATGGAAGGGACGAGGGAGAACCCATGAGAGAGTAGCTGTTAGGCATTTGGACGGGCACATGTCACTCTAATTTCCCGGCAGGAAGAAGAATTAACCAAAGTCTCAGCCACCCACCGGGAACCAGTATAGGACATGATCCAAAATTTTGGACTTGCGTTCAGCTCACAAAAAACGAGTTGAGAAATGGAGCTCAGGGGCACAGCAATTCACAAACTGGCAGAGTGATAAAGGACAACTATCGTCCAAAAATCTGTTGAGGGAAGTCAACGAGGCGGACTTGAAAGCGAGGCAAAATAGCAGGAAACAGATTTCAAGAGGTACCTTGGAATCGCCTGTAAAGCACAGGAAGAGGGGCACAACTTGGACAATGGTGCACTTGGCCAAAAAGGGCGTATGCGTTTTCTCCTGAATATATTCAGGAGAAAACGCATACGCCCTTTTTGGCCAAGCAAGCAAGCGGGCAATGCAAATCTGCACTACAAAGAAGTATCACTTCCCACCGGTCAAAAGGGACATCCACAAAATGTGTAAAAACAAGAAAGGCAAGACAGGCCCTGGAGAACTGGGAGCCTTGTTATGCTGATGGGCGGGATGTAAATTGCCAACTGCCTCACTGGAGGAGTGCATTGTGTTCCCTAAAAGAAGTAAACAACAGAGCTACAGAGCCAAGGCCACTTCCAGTCTAGGGAATATACCTGGGGAAAACTGAAAATCAATAAGAAAGAGCCACCTCCAAATTTAGGGCTGCACTGGCTACAAGAACCTCAACTTGGGTACACCTTAAATATCCCAGGAAATATAAAAATGGTTCAAAACTTTGTGGTACTTACGTACGATGGAATATCCCTCAGCCATGAAATCAATGTCATAAGACCAGTAGCAGCAAAGTGAGTGGATTCAGGTACGATGATTCTAAGTGAAATAAGTCACACAGAAAAAGAAACTTATCATAAGATATCACTTATGAAGATCCTGTAAACATGGCTACACGTGAACTGAGTTAGGAAAGAGAACAGAGTCTCACATTTAGAAAACACTCTTATGCCTGCATAAAGGGGAAGGAGAGGTGGGGTGATGCATAAAACCAGAGTTTGATATAAGCACAGGGACCGTTTCAAAAACCAACTTTGGAATTGACAAGACCGACACCTTCCTCAGTGAAAGAGACTCAAAACCCCATATTTCCCACAGAGTAATATATCTGACTAGTAAGAATCTTAAAACCTATGTATTGATATGTCTCCATAAGGGAATCAAGTGTGTCTAGAGTGGCATAAACATGGCAGCGAGAATCAGCTCAAACCCACTATAAAAAGGAATTTCAAAAGCAAAACCAAAAAACAGGGAAATTCTTTACAATTCCTTCAGGGTGTCTGAGGAAACCTGGAAAGACCCTATCTACAATGACAGCTGGATGTGGCATAAGGCTGGACACTTGGGACTGAGAGGATTGGTGAGATTGGGTGAGCAAATGCAGACCCTTTCAAGCAATAATGCATGGCCCCCATTCCATGGGTCCCAACTCTCCAGGTTCAAGGGAATATTACTACAGCTATAAAATGTACAGGAAACCTAGAGAATGGACACACTGTGAATACGAAAGGTTTCTAAAACTCAACGAATAGGCCCTCTCCTGGTGCTCCAGTTTGACTTTCCATCTGCCTTACTATCAATCTCCCAACTTGGAGAGACAGGCCCTTTAACCTCCTGGTTTGCACAGGTTCCCAATTTGGCAGAGGATGGAAGGGACGAGGGAGAACCCATGAGAGAGTAGCTGTTAGGCATTTGGACGGGCACATGTCACTCTAATTTCCCGGCAGGAAGAAGAATTAACCAAAGTCTCAGCCACCCACTGGGAACCAGTATAGGACATGATCCAAAATTTTGGACTTGCGTTCAGCTCACAAAAAACGAGTTGGAAATGGAGCTCAGGGGCACAGCAATTCACAAACTGGCAGAGTGATAAAGGACAACTATCTTCCAAAAATCTGTTGAGGGAAGTCAACGAGGCGGACTTGAAAGCGAGGCAAAATAGCAGGAAACAGATTTCAAGAGGTATGTTGGAATCGCCTTTAAAGCACAGGAAGAGGGGCACAACTTGGACAATGATGCACTTGGCCAAAAAGGGCGTATGCGTTTTCTCCTGAATATATTCAGGAGAAAACGCATACGCCCTTTTTGGCCAAGCAAGCAAGCGGGTAATGCAAATCTACACTACAAAGAAGTATCATTTCCCACCGGTCAAAAGGGACATCCACAAAATGTGTAAAAACCAGAAAGGCAAGACAGGCCCTGGAGAACAGGGAGCCTTGTTATGCTGATGGGCGGGATGTCAATTGCCAACTGCCTCACTGGAGGAGTGCATTGTGTTCCCTAAAACAAGTAAACAACAGAGCTACAGAGCCAAGGCCACTTCCAGTCTAGGGAATATACCTTGGGAAAACTGAAAATCAATAAGAAACAACCACCTCCAAATTTAGGGCTGCACTGGCTACAAGAACCTCAACTTGGGTACACCTTAAATATCCCAGGAAACATAAAAATGGTTCAAAACATTGTGGTACTTACGTACGATGGAATATCCCTCAGCCATGAAATCAATGTCATAAGACCAGTAGCAGCAAAGTGAGTGGATTCAGGTACGATGATTCTAATGAAATAAGTCACACAGAAAAAGGAACTTATCATAAGATATCACTTATGAAGATCCTGTAAACATGGCTACACGTGAACTGAGTTAGGAAAGAGAACAGAGTCTCACATTTAGAAAACACTCTTATGCCTGCATAAAGGGGAAGGAGAGGTGGGGTGATGCATAAAACCAGAGTTTGATATAAGCACAGGGACCGTTCCAAAAACCAACTTTGGAATAGACAAGACCTACACCTTCCTCAGTGAAAGAGACTCAAAACCCCATATTTCCCGCAGAGGAATATATCTGACTAGTAAGAATCTTAAAACCTATGTATTGATATGACTCCATGAGGGAATCAAGTGTGTCTAGAGTGGCATAAACATGGCAGCGAGAATCAGCTCAAACCCACTATAAAAAGGAATTTCAAAAGCAAAACCAAAAAACAGGGAAATTCTTTACAATTCCTTCAGGGTGTCTGAGGAAACCTGGAAAGACCGTATCTACAATGACAGCTGGATGTGGCATAAGGCTGGACACTTGGGACTGAGAGGATTGGTGAGATTGGGTGAGCAAATGCAGACCCTTTCAAGCAATAATGCATGGCCCCCATTCCATGGGTCCCAACTCTCCAGGTTCAAGGGAATATTACTACAGCTATAACATGTACAGGAAACCTAGAGAATGGACACACTGTGAATACGAAAGGTTTCTAAAACTCAACGAATAGTCCCTCTCCTGGTGCTCCAGTTTGACTTTCCAACTGCCTTACTATCAATCTCCCAACTTGGAGAGACAGGCCCTTTAACCTCCTGGTTTGCACAGGTTCCCAATTTGGCAGAGGAAGGAAGGGACGAGGGAGAACCCATGAGAGAGTAGCTGTTAGGCATTTGGACGGGCACATGTCACTCTAATTTCCCGGCAGGAAGAAGAATTAACCAAAGTCTCAGCCACCCACCGGGAACCAGTATAGGACATGATCCAAAATTTTGGACTTGCGTTCAGCTCACAAAAAACGAGTTGAGAAATGGAGCTCAGGGGCACAGCAATTCACAAACTGGCAGAGTGATAAAGGACAACTATCGTCCAAAAATCTGTTGAGGGAAGTCAACGAGGCGGACTTGAAAGCGAGGCAAAATAGCAGGAAACAGATTTCAAGAGGTACCTTGGAATCGCCTGTAAAGCACAGGAAGAGGGGCACAACTTGGACAATGGTGCACTTGGCCAAAAAGGGCGTATGCGTTTTCTCCTGAATATATTCAGGAGAAAACACATACGCCCTTTTTGGCCAAGCAAGCAAGCGGGCAATGCAAATCTGCACTACAAAGAAGTATCACTTCCCACCGGTCAAAAGGGACATCCACAAAATGTGTAAAAACCAGAAAGGCAAGACAGGCCCTGGAGAACTGGGAGCCTTGTTATGCTGATGGGCGGGATGTAAATTGCCAACTGCCTCACTGGAGGAGTGCATTGTGTTCCCTAAAACAAGTAAACAACAGAGCTACAGAGCCAAGGCCACTTCCAGTCTAGGGAATATACCTTGGGAAAACTGAAAATCAATAAGAAAGAGCCACCTCCAAATTTAGGGCTGCACTGACTACAAGAACCTCAACTTGGGTACACCTTAAATATCCCAGGAAATATAAAAATGGTTCAAAACATTGTGGTACTTACGTACGATGGAATATCCCTCAGCCATGAAATCAATGTCATAAGACCAGTAGCAGCAAAGTGAGTGGATTCAGGTACGATGATTCTAAGTGAAATAAGTCACACAGAAAAAGAAACTTATCATAAGATATCACTTATGAAGATCCTGTAAACATGGCTACACGTGAACTGAGTTAGGAAAGAGAACAGAGTCTCACATTTAGAAAACACTCTTATGCCCGCATAAAGGGGAAGGAGAGGCGGGGTGATGCATAAAACCAGAGTTTGATATAAGCACAGGGACCGTTTCAAAAACCAACTTTGGAATAGACAAGACCTACACCTTCCTCAGTGAAAGAGACTCAAAACCCCATATTTCCCACAGAGGAATATATCTGACTAGTAAGAATCTTAAAACCTATGTATTATTATGTCTCCATAAGGGAATCAAGTGTGTCTAGAGTGGCATAAACATGGCAGCGAGAATCAGCTCAAACCCAGTATAATAAGGAATTTCAAAAGCAAAACCAAAAAACAGGGAAATTCTTTACAATTCCTTCAGGGTGTCTGAGGAAACCTGGAAAGACCCTATCTACAATGACAGCTGGATGTGGCATAAGGCTGGACACTTGGGACTGAGAGGATTGGTGAGATTGGGTGAGCAAATGCAGACCCTTTCAAGCAATAATGCATGGCCCCCATTCCATGGGTCCCAACTCTCCAGGTTCAAGGGAATATTACTACAGCTATAACATGTACAGGAAACCTAGAGAATGGACACACTGTGAATACGAAAGGTTTCTAAAACTCAACGAATAGTCCCTCTCCTGGTGCTCCAGTTTGACTTTCCAACTGCCTTACTATCAATCTCCCAACTTGGAGAGACAGGCCCTTTAACCTCCTGGTTTGCACAGGTTCCCAATTTGGCAGAGGATGGAAGGGACGAGGGAGAACCCATGAGAGAGTAGCTGTTAGGCATTTGGACGGGCACATGTCACTCTAATTTCCCGGCAGGAAGAAGAATTAACCAAAGTCTCAGCCACCCACCGGGAACCAGTATAGGACATGATCCAAAATTTTGGACTTGTGTTCAGCTCACAAAAAACGAGTTGAGAAATGGAGCTCAGGGGCACAGCAATTCACAAACTGGCAGAGTGATAAAGGACAACTATCGTCCAAAAATCTGTTGAGGGAAGTCAACGAGGCGGACTTGAAAGCGAGGCAAAATAGCAGGAAACAGATTTCAAGAGGTACCTTGGAATCGCCTGTAAAGCACAGGAAGAGGGGCACAACTTGGACAATGGTGCACTTGGCCAAAAAGGGCGTATTCGTTTTCTCCTGAATATATTCAGGAGAAAACGCATACGCCCTTTTTGGCCAAGCAAGCAAGCGGGCAATGCAAATCTGCAATACAAAGAAGTATCACTTCCCACCGGTCAAAAGGGACATCCACAAAATGTGTAAAAACCAGAAAGGCAAGACAGGCCCTGGAGAACTGGGAGCCTTGTTATGCTGATGGGCGGGATGTAAATTGCCAACTGCCTCACTGGAGGAGTGCATTGTGTTCCCTAAAACAAGTAAACAACAGAGCTACAGAGCCAAGGCCACTTCCAGTCTAGGGAATATACCTTGGGAAAACTGAAAATCAATAACAAAGAGCCACCTCCAAATTTAGGACTGCACTGACTACAAGAACCTCAACTTGGGTACACCTTAAATATCCCAGGAAATATAAAAATGGTTCAAAACATTGTGGTACTTACGTACGATGGAATATCCCTCAGCCATGAAATCAATGTCATAAGACCAGTAGCAGCAAAGTGAGTGGATTCAGGTATGATGATTCTAAGTGAAATAAGTCACACAGAAAAAGAAACTTATCATAAGATATCACTTATGAAGATCCTGTAAACATGGCTACACGTGAATTGAGTTAGGAAAGAGAACAGAGTCTCACATTTAGAAAACACTCTTATGCCTGCATAAAGGGGAAGGAGAGGTGGGGTGATGCATAAAACCAGAGTTTGATATAAGCACAGGGACCGTTTCAAAAACCAACTTTGGAATTGACAAGACCGACACCTTCCTCAGTGAAAGAGACTCAAAACCCCATATTTCCCACAGAGGAATATATCTGACTAGTAAGAATCTTAAAACCTATGTATTGATATGTCTCCATAAGGGAATCAACTGTGTCTAGAGTGGCATAAACATGGCAGCGAGAATCAGCTCAAACCCACTATAAAAAGGAATTTCAAAAGCAAAACCAAAAAACAGGGAAATTCTTTACAATTCCTTCAGGGTGTCTGAGGAAACCTGGAAAGACCCTATCTACAATGACAGCTGGATGTGGCATAAGGCTGGACACTTGGGACTGAGAGGATTGGTGAGATTGGGTGAGCAAATGCAGACCCTTTCAAGCAATAATGCATGGCCCCCATTCC
Source organism: Mesoplodon densirostris (assembly GCF_025265405.1). Classification (NCBI taxonomy): domain Eukaryota; kingdom Metazoa; phylum Chordata; class Mammalia; order Artiodactyla; family Ziphiidae; genus Mesoplodon; species Mesoplodon densirostris. Next base: position 136,584,713 of record NC_082666.1, on the reverse strand, counting down.
ATGGGTCCCAACTCTCCAGGTTCAAGGGAATATTACTACAGCTATAACATGTACAGGAAACCTAGAGAATGGACACACTGTGAATACGAAAGGTTTCTAAAACTCAACGAATAGGCCCTCTCCTGGTGCTCCAGTTTGACTTTCCAACTGCCTTACTATCAATCTCCCAACTTGGAGAGACAGGCCCTTTAACCTCCTGGTTTGCACAGGTTCCCAATTTGGCAGAGGATGGAAGGGACGAGGGAGAACCCATGAGAGAGTAGCTGTTAGGCATTTGGACGGGCACATGTCACTCTAATTTCCCGGCAGGAAGAAGAATTAACCAAAGTCTCAGCCACCCACCGGGAACCAGTATAGGACATGATCCAAAATTTTGGACTTGTGTTCAGCTCACAAAAAACGAGTTGAGAAATGGAGCTCAGGGGCACAGCAATTCACAAACTGGCAGAGTGATAAAGGACAACTATCGTCCAAAAATCTGTTGAGGGAAGTCAACGAGGCGGACTTGAAAGCGAGGCAAAATAGCAGGAAACAGATTTCAAGAGGTACCTTGGAATCGCCTGTAAAGCACAGGAAGAGGGGCACAACTTGGACAATGGTGCACTTGGCCAAAAAGGGCGTATGCGTTTTCTCCTGAATATATTCAGGAGAAAACGCATACGCCCTTTTTGGCCAAGCAAGCAAGCGGGCAATGCAAATCTGCACTACAAAGAAGTATCACTTCCCACCGGTCAAAAGGGACATCCACAAAATGTGTAAAAACCAGAAAGGCAAGACAGGCCCTGGAGAACTGGGAGCCTTGTTATGCTGATGGGCGGGATGTAAATTGCCAACTGCCTCACTGGAGGAGTGCATTGTGTTCCCTAAAACAAGTAAACAACAGAGCTACAGAGCCAAGGCCACTTCCAGTCTAGGGAATATACCTTGGGAAAACTGAAAATCAATAACAAAGAGCCACCTCCAAATTTAGGACTGCACTGACTACAAGAACCTCAACTTGGGTACACCTTAAATATCCCAGGAAATATAAAAATGGTTCAAAACATTGTGGTACTTACGTACGATGGAATATCCCTCAGCCATGAAATCAATGTCATAAGACCAGTAGCAGCAAAGTGAGTGGATTCAGGTACGATGATTCTAAGTGAAATAAGTCACACAGAAAAAGAAATTTATCATAAGATATCACTTATGAAGATCCTGTAAACATGGCTACACATGAACTGAGTTAGGAAAGAGAACAGAGTCTCACATTTAGAAAACACTCTTATGCCTGCATAAAGGGGAAGGAGAGGTGGGGTGATGCATAAAACCAGAGTTTGATATAAGCACAGGGACCGTTTCAAAAACCAACATTGGAATTGAAAAGACCAACACCTTCCTTAGTGAAAGAGACTCAAAATCCCATATTTCCCACAGAGGAATATATCTGACTAGTAAGAATCATAAAACCTATGTATTGATATGTCTCCATAAGGGAATCAAGTGTGTCTAGAGTGGCATAAACATGGCAGCGAGAATCAGCTCAAACCCACTATAAAAAGGAATTTCAAAAGCAAAACCAAAAAACAGGGAAATTCTTTACAATTCCTTCAGGGTGTCTGAGGAAACCTGGAAAGACCCTATCTACAATGACAGCTGGATGTGGCATAAGGCTGGACACTTGGGACTGAGAGGATTGGTGAGATTGGGTGAGCAAATGCAGACCTTTTCAAGCAATAATGCATGGCCCCCATTCCATGGGTCCCAACTCTCCAGGTTCAAGGGAATATTACTACAGCTATAACATGTACAGGAAACATAGAGAATGGACACACTGTGAATACGAAAGGTTTCTAAAACTCAACGAATAGGCCCTCTCCTGGTGCTCCAGTTTGACTTTCCAACTGCCTTACTATCAATCTCCCAACTTGGAGAGACAGGCCCTTTAACCTCCTGGTTTGCACAGGTTCCCAATTTGGCAGAGGATGGAAGGGACGAGGGAGAACCCATGAGAGAGTAGCTGTTAGGCATTTGGACGGGCACATGTCACTCTAATTTCCCGGCAGGAAGAAGAATTAACCAAAGTCTCAGCCACCCACCGGGAACCAGTATAGGACATGATCCAAAATTTTGGACTTGCGTTCAGCTCACAAAAAACGAGTTGAGAAATGGAGCTCAGGGGCACAGCAATTCACAAACTGGCAGAGTGATAAAGGACAACTATCGTCCAAAAATCTGTTGAGGGAAGTCAACGAGGCGGACTTGAAAGCGAGGCAAAATAGCAGGAAACAGATTTCAAGAGGTACGTTGGAATCGCCTTTAAAGCACAGGAAGAGGGGCACAACTTGGACAATGATGCATTTGGCCAAAAAGGGTGTATGCGTTTTCTCCTGAATATATTCAGGAGAAAACGCATACGCCCTTTTTGGCCAAGCAAGCAAGCGGGTAATGCAAATCTACACTACAAAGAAGTATCATTTCCCACCAGTCAAAAGGGACATCCACAAAATGTGTAAAAACCAGAAAGGCAAGACAGGCCCTGGAGAACAGGGAGCCTTGTTATGCTGATGGGCGGGATGTCAATTGCCAACTGCCTCACTGGAGGAGTGCATTGTGTTCCCTAAAACAAGTAAACAACAGAGCTACAGAGCCAAGGCCACTTCCAGTCTAGGGAATATACCTTGGGAAAACTGAAAATCAATAACAAAGAGCCACCTCCAAATTTAGGACTGCACTGACTACAAGAACCTCAACTTGGGTACACCTTAAATATCCCAGGAAATATAAAAATGGTTCAAAACATTGTGGTACTTACGTACGATGGAATATCCCTCAGCCATGAAATCAATGTCATAAGACCAGTAGCAGCAAAGTGAGTGGATTCAGGTACGATGATTCTAAGTGAAATAAGTCACACAGAAAAAGAAATTTATCATAAGATATCACTTATGAAGATCCTGTAAACATGGCTACACGTGAACTGAGTTAGGAAAGAGAACAGAGTCTCACATTTAGAAAACACTCTTATGCCTGCATAAAGGGGAAGGAGAGGTGGGGTGATGCATAAAACCAGAGTTTGATATAAGCACAGGGACCGTTCCAAAAACGAACTTTGGAATAGACAAGACCTACACCTTCCTCAGTGAAAGAGACTCAAAACCCCATATTTCCCGCAGAGGAATATATCTGACTAGTAAGAATCTTAAAACCTATGTATTGATATGTCTCCATAAGGGAATCAAGTGTGTCTAGAGTGGCATAAACATGGCAGCGAGAATCAGCTCAAACCCACTATAAAAAGGAATTTCAAAAGCAAAACCAAAAAACAGGGAAATTCTTTACAATTCCTTCAGGGTGTCTGAGGAAACCTGGAAAGACCCTATCTACAATGACAGCTGGATGTGGCATAAGGCTGGACACTTGGGACTGAGAGGATTGGTGAGATTGGGTGAGCAAATGCAGACCCTTTCAAGCAATAATGCATGGCCCCCATTCCATGGGTCCCAACTCTCCAGGTTCAAGGGAATATTACTACAGCTATAACATGTACAGGAAACCTAGAGAATGGACACACTGTGAATACGAAAGGTTTCTAAAACTCAACGAATAGGCCCTCTCCTGGTGCTCCAGTTTGACTTTCCAACTGCCTTACTATCAATCTCCCAACTTGGAGAGACAGGCCCTTTAACCTCCTGGTTTGCACAGGTTCCCAATTTGGCAGAGGATGGAAGGGACGAGGGAGAACCCATGAGAGAGTAGCTGTTAGGCATTTGGACGGGCACATGTCACTCTAATTTCCCGGCAGGAAGAAGAATTAACCAAAGTCTCAGCCACCCACCGGGAACCAGTATAGGACATGATCCAAAATTTTGGACTTGTGTTCAGCTCACAAAAAACGAGTTGAGAAATGGAGCTCAGGGGCACAGCAATTCACAAACTGGCAGAGTGATAAAGGACAACTATCGTCCAAAAATCTGTTGAGGGATGTCAACGAGGCGGACTTGAAAGCGAGGCAAAATAGCAGGAAACAGATTTCAAGAGGTACCTTGGAATCGCCTGTAAAGCACAGGAAGAGGGGCACAACTTGGACAATGGTGCACTTGGCCAAAAAGGGCGTATGCGTTTTCTCCTGAATATATTCAGGAGAAAACGCATACGCCCTTTTTGGCCAAGCAAGCAAGCGGGCAATGCAAATCTGCACTACAAAGAAGTATCACTTCCCACCGGTCAAAAGGGACATCCACAAAATGTGTAAAAACCAGAAAGGCAAGACAGGCCCTGGAGAACTGGGAGCCTTGTTATGCTGATGGGCGGGATGTAAATTGCCAACTGCCTCACTGGAGGAGTGCATTGTGTTCCCTAAAACAAGTAAACAACAGAGCTACAGAGCCAAGGCCACTTCCAGTCTAGGGAATATACCTTGGGAAAACTGAAAATCAATAACAAAGAGCCACCTCCAAATTTAGGACTGCACTGACTACAAGAACCTCAACTTGGGTACACCTTAAATATCCCAGGAAATATAAAAATGGTTCAAAACATTGTGGTACTTACGTACGATGGAATATCCCTCAGCCATGAAATCAATGTCATAAGACCAGTAGCAGCAAAGTGAGTGGATTCAGGTACGATGATTCTAAGTGAAATAAGTCACACAGAAAAAGAAATTTATCATAAGATATCACTTATGAAGATCCTGTAAACATGGCTACACATGAACTGAGTTAGGAAAGAGAACAGAGTCTCACATTTAGAAAACACTCTTATGCCTGCATAAAGGGGAAGGAGAGGTGGGGTGATGCATAAAACCAGAGTTTGATATAAGCACAGGGACCGTTTCAAAAACCAACATTGGAATTGAAAAGACCAACACCTTCCTTAGTGAAAGAGACTCAAAATCCCATATTTCCCACAGAGGAATATATCTGACTAGTAAGAATCATAAAACCTATGTATTGATATGTCTCCATAAGGGAATCAAGTGTGTCTAGAGTGGCATAAACATGGCAGCGAGAATCAGCTCAAACCCACTATAAAAAGGAATTTCAAAAGCAAAACCAAAAAACAGGGAAATTCTTTACAATTCCTTCAGGGTGTCTGAGGAAACCTGGAAAGACCCTATCTACAATGACAGCTGGATGTGGCATAAGGCTGGACACTTGGGACTGAGAGGATTGGTGAGATTGGGTGAGCAAATGCAGACCCTTTCAAGCAATAATGCATGGCCCCCATTCCATGGGTCCCAACTCTCCAGGTTCAAGGGAATATTACTACAGCTATAACATGTACAGGAAACATAGAGAATGGACACACTGTGAATACGAAAGGTTTCTAAAACTCAACGAATAGGCCCTCTCCTGGTGCTCCAGTTTGACTTTCCAACTGCCTTACTATCAATCTCCCAACTTGGAGAGACAGGCCCTTTAACCTCCTGGTTTGCACAGGTTCCCAATTTGGCAGAGGATGGAAGGGACGAGGGAGAACCCATGAGAGAGTAGCTGTTAGGCATTTGGACGGGCACATGTCACTCTAATTTCCCGGCAGGAAGAAGAATTAACCAAAGTCTCAGCCACCCACCGGGAACCAGTATAGGACATGATCCAAAATTTTGGACTTGCGTTCAGCTCACAAAAAACGAGTTGAGAAATGGAGCTCAGGGGCACAGCAATTCACAAACTGGCAGAGTGATAAAGGACAACTATCGTCCAAAAATCTGTTGAGGGAAGTCAACGAGGCGGACTTGAAAGCGAGGCAAAATAGCAGGAAACAGATTTCAAGAGGTACGTTGGAATCGCCTTTAAAGCACAGGAAGAGGGGCACAACTTGGACAATGATGCATTTGGCCAAAAAGGGTGTATGCGTTTTCTCCTGAATATATTCAGGAGAAAACGCATACGCCCTTTTTGGCCAAGCAAGCAAGCGGGTAATGCAAATCTACACTACAAAGAAGTATCATTTCCCACCAGTCAAAAGGGACATCCACAAAATGTGTAAAAACCAGAAAGGCAAGACAGGCCCTGGAGAACAGGGAGCCTTGTTATGCTGATGGGCGGGATGTCAATTGCCAACTGCCTCACTGGAGGAGTGCATTGTGTTCCCTAAAACAAGTAAACAACAGAGCTACAGAGCCAAGGCCACTTCCAGTCTAGGGAATATACCTTGGGAAAACTGAAAATCAATAACAAAGAGCCACCTCCAAATTTAGGACTGCACTGACTACAAGAACCTCAACTTGGGTACACCTTAAATATCCCAGGAAATATAAAAATGGTTCAAAACATTGTGGTACATACGTACGATGGAATATCCCTCAGCCATGAAATCAATGTCATAAGACCAGTAGCAGCAAAGTGAGTGGATTCAGGTACGATGATTCTAAGTGAAATAAGTCACACAGAAAAAGAAACTTATCATAAGATATCACTTATGAAGATCCTGTAAACATGGCTACACGTGAACTGAGTTAGGAAAGAGAACAGAGTCTCACATTTAGAAAACACTCTTATGCCTGCATAAAGGGGAAGGAGAGGTGGGGTGATGCATAAAACCAGAGTTTGATATAAGCACAGGGACCGTTTCAAAAACCAACTTTGGAATAGACAAGAACTACACCTTCCTCAGTGAAAGAGACTCAAAACCCCATATTTCCCGCAGAGGAATATATCTGACTAGTAAGAATCTTAAATCCTATGTATTGATACGTCCCCATAAGGGGATCAAGTGTGTCTAGAGTGGCATAAACATGGCAGCGAGAATCAGCTCAAACCCACTATAAAAAGGAATTTCAAAAGCAAAACCAAAAAACAGGGAAATTCTTTACAATTCCTTCAGGGTGTCTGAGGAAACCTGGAAAGACCCTATCTACAATGACAGCTGGATGTGGCATAAGGCTGGACACTTGGGACTGAGAGGATTGGTGAGATTGGGTGAGCAAATGCAGACCCTTTCAAGCAATAATGCATGGCCCCCATTCCATGGGTCCCAACTCTCCAGGTTCAAGGGAATATTACTACAGCTATAACATGTACAGGAAACCTAGAGAATGGACACACTGTGAATACGAAAGGTTTCTAAAACTCAACGAATAGTCCCTCTCCTGGTGCTCCAGTTTGACTTTCCAACTGCCTTACTATCAATCTCCCAACTTGGAGAGACAGGCCCTTTAACCTCCTGGTTTGCACAGGTTCCCAATTTGGCAGAGGATGGAAGGGACGAGGGAGAACCCATGAGAGAGTAGCTGTTAGGCATTTGGACGGGCACATGTCACTCTAATTTCCCGGCAGGAAGAAGAATTAACCAAAGTCTCAGCCACCCACCGGGAACCAGTATAGGACAGGATCCAAAATTTTGGACTTGTGTTCAGCTCACAAAAAAACGAGTTGAGAAATGGAGCTCAGGGGCACAGCAATTCACAAACTGGCAGAGTGATAAAGGACAACTATCGTCCAAAAATCTGTTGAGGGAAGTCAACGAGGCGGACTTGAAAGCGAGGCAAAATAGCAGGAAACAGATTTCAAGAGGTACCTTGGAATCGCCTGTAAAGCACAGGAAGAGGGGCACAACTTGGACAATGGTGCACTTGGCCAAAAAGGGCGTATGCGTTTTCTCCTGAATATATTCAGGAGAAAACGCATACGCCCTTTTTGGCCAAGCAAGCAAGCGGGCAATGCAAATCTGCACTACAAAGAAGTATCACTTCCCACCGGTCAAAAGGGACATCCACAAAATGTGTAAAAACCAGAAAGGCAAGACAGGCCCTGGAGAACTGGGAGCCTTGTTATGCTGATGGGCGGGATGTAAATTGCCAACTGCCTCACTGGAGGAGTGCATTGTGTTCCCTAAAACAAGTAAACAACAGAGCTACAGAGCCAAGGCCACTTCCAGTCTAGGGAATATACCTTGGGAAAACTGAAAATCAATAAGAAAGAGCCACCTCCAAATTTAGGGCTGCACTGACTACAAGAACCTCAACTTGGGTACACCTTAAATATCCCAGGAAATATAAAAATGGTTCAAAACATTGTGGTACTTACGTACGATGGAATATCCCTCAGCCATGAAATCAATGTCATAAGACCAGAAGCAGCAAAGTGAGTGGATTCAGGTACGATGATTCTAAGTGAAATAAGTCACACAGAAAAAGGAACTTATCATAAGATATCACTTATGAAGATCCTGTAAACATGGCTACACGTGAACTGAGTTAGGAAAGAGAACAGAGTCTCACATTTAGAAAACACTCTTATGCCTGCATAAAGGGGATGGAGAGGTGGGGTGATGCATAAAACCAGAGTTTGATATAAGCACAGGGACCGTTCCAAAAACCAACTTTGGAATAGACAAGACCTACACCTTCCTCAGTGAAAGAGACTCAAAACCCCATATTTCCCGCAGAGGAATATATCTGACTAATAAGAATCTTAAAATCTATGTATTGATATGATTCCATGAGGGAATCAAGTGTGTCTAGAGTGGCATAAACATGGCAGCGAGAATCAGCTCAAACCCACTATAAAAAGGAATTTCAAAAGCAAAACCAAAAAACAGGGAAATTCTTTACAATTCCTTCAGGGTGTCTGAGGAAACCTGGAAAGACCCTATCTACAATGACAGCTGGATGTGGCATAAGGCTGGACACTTGGGACTGAGAGGATTGGTGAGATTGGGTGAGCAAATGCAGACCTTTTCAAGCAATAATGCATGGCCCCCATTCCATGGGTCCCAACTCTCCAGGTTCAAGGGAATATTACTACAGCTATAACATGTACAGGAAACCTAGAGAATGGACACACTGTGAATACGAAAGGTTTCTAAAACTCAACGAATAGTCCCTCTCCTGGTGCTCCAGTTTGACTTTCCAACTGCCTTACTATCAATCTCCCAACTTGGAGAGACAGGCCCTTTAACCTCCTGGTTTGCACAGGTTCCCAATTTGGCAGAGGATGGAAGGGACGAGGGAGAACCCATGAGAGAGTAGCTGTTAGGCATTTGGACGGGCACATGTCACTCTAATTTCCCGGCAGGAAGAAGAATTAACCAAAGTCTCAGCCACCCACCGGGAACCAGTATAGGACATGATCCAAAATTTTGGACTTGCGTTCAGCTCACAAAAAACGAGTTGAGAAATGGAGCTCAGGGGCACAGCAATTCACAAACTGGCAGAGTGATAAAGGACAACTATCGTCCAAAAATCTGTTGATGGAAGTCAACGAGGCGGACTTGAAAGCGAGGCAAAATAGCAGGAAACAGATTTCAAGAGGTACCTTGGAATCGCCTGTAAAGCACAGGAAGAGGGGCACAACTTGGACAATGGTGCACTTGGCCAAAAAGGGCGTATGCGTTTTCTCCTGAATATATTCAGGAGAAAACGCATACGCCCTTTTTGGCCAAGCAAGCAAGCGGGCAATGCAAATCTGCACTACAAAGAAGTATCACTTCCCACCGGTCAAAAGGGACATCCACAAAATGTGTAAAAACCAGAAAGGCAAGACAGGCCCTGGAAAACAGGGAGCCTTGTTATGCTGATGATCGGGATGTAAATTGCCAACTGCCTCACTGGAGGAGTGCATTGTGTTCCCTAAAACAAGTAAACAACAGAGCTACAGAGCCAAGGCCACTTCCAGTCTAGGGAATATACCTTGGGAAAACTGAAAATCAATAAGAAAGAGCCACCTCCAAATTTAGGGCTGCACTGACTACAAGAACCTCAACTTGGGTACACCTTAAATATCCCAGGAAATATAAAAATGGTTCAAAACATTGTGGTACTTACGTACGATGGAATATCCCTCAGCGATGAAATCAATGTCATAAGACCAGTAGCAGCAAAGTGAGTGGATTCAGGTACGATGATTCTAAGTGAAATAAGTCACACAGAAAAAGGAACTTATCATAAGATATCACTTATGAAGATCCTGTAAACATGGCTACACGTGAACTGAGTTAGGAAAGAGAACAGAGTCTCACATTTAGAAAACACTCTTATGTTGCATAAAGGGGAAGGAGAGGTGGGGTGATGCATAAAACCAGAGTTTGATATAAGCACAGGGACCGTTTCAAAAACCAACTTTGGAATAGACAAGACCTACACCTTCCTCAGTGAAAGAGACTCAAAACCCCATATTTCCCGCAGAGGAATATATCTGACTAGTAAGAATCTTAAATCCTATGTATTGATATGTCTCCATAAGGGAATCAAGTGTGTCTAGAGTGGCATAAACATGGCAGCGAGAATCAGCTCAAACCCACTATAAAAAGGAATTTCAAAAGCAAAACCAAAAAACAGGGAAATTCTTTACAATTCCTTCAGGGTGTCTGAGGAAACCTGGAAAGACCCTATCTACAATGACAGCTGGATGTGGCATAAGGCTGGACACTTGGGACTGAGAGGATTGGTGAGATTGGGTGAGCAAATGCAGACCCTTTCAAGCAATAATGCATGGCCCCCATTCCATGGGTCCCAACTCTCCAGGTTCAAGGGAATATTACTACGGCTATAACATGTACAGGAAACCTAGAGAATGGACACACTGTGAATACGAAAGGTTTCTAAAACTCAACGAATAGTCCCTCTCCTGGTGCTCCAGTTTGACTTTCCAACTGCCTTACTATCAATCTCCCAACTTGGAGAGACAGGCCCTTTAACCTCCTGGTTTGCACAGGTTCCCAATTTGGCAGAGGATGGAAGGGACGAGGGAGAACCCATGAGAGAGTAGCTGTTAGGCATTTGGACGGGCACATGTCACTCTAATTTCCCGGCAGGAAGAAGAATTAACCAAAGTCTCAGCCACCCACCGGGAACCAGTATAGGACATGATCCAAAATTTTGGACTTGCGTTCAGCTCACAAAAAACGAGTTGAGAAATGGAGCTCAGGGGCACAGCAATTCACAAACTGGCAGAGTGATAAAGGACAACTATCGTCCAAAAATCTGTTGAGGGAAGTCAACGAGGCGGACTTGAAAGCGAGGCAAAATAGCAGGAAACAGATTTCAAGAGGTACCTTGGAATCGCCTGTAAAGCACAGGAAGAGGGGCACAACTTGGACAATGGTGCACTTGGCCAAAAAGGGCGTATGCGTTTTCTCCTGAATATATTCAGGAGAAAACGCATACGCCCTTTTTGGCCAAGCAAGCAAGCGGGCAATGCAAATCTGCACTACAAAGAAGTATCACTTCCCACCGGTCAAAAGGGACATCCACAAAATGTGTAAAAACCAGAAAGGCAAGACAGGCCCTGGAGAACTGGGAGCCTTGTTATGCTGATGGGCGGGATGTAAATTGCCAACTGCCTCACTGGAGGAGTACATTGTGTTCCCTAAAACAAGTAAACAACAGAGCTACAGAGCCAAGGCCACTTCCAGTCTAGGGAATATACCTGGGGAAAACTGAAAATCAATAAGAAAGAGCCACCTCCAAATTTAGGGCTGCACTGGCTACAAGAACCTCAAGTTGGGTACACCTTAAATATCCCAGGAAATATAAAAATGGTTCAAAACATTGTGGTACTTACGTACGATGGAATATCCCTCAGCCATGAAATCAATGTCATAAGACCAGAAGCAGCAAAGTGAGTGGATTCAGGTACGATGATTCTAAGTGAAATAAGTCACACAGAAAAAGGAACTTATCATAAGATATCACTTATGAAGATCCTGTAAACATGGCTACACGTGAACTGAGTTAGGAAAGAGAACAGAGTCTCACATTTAGAAAACACTCTTATGCCTGCATAAAGGGGATGGAGAGGTGGGGTGATGCATAAAACCAGAGTTTGATATAAGCACAGGGACCGTTCCAAAAACCAACTTTGGCATAGACAAGACCTACACCTTCCTCAGTGAAAGAGACTCAAAACCCCATATTTCCCGCAGAGGAATATATCTGACTAGTAAGAATCTTAAAACCTATGTATTGATATGATTCCATGAGGGAATCAAGTGTGTCTAGAGTGGCATAAACATGGCAGCGAGAATCAGCTCAAACCCACTATAAAAAGGAATTTCAAAAGCAAAACCAAAAAACAGGGAAATTCTTTACAATTCCTTCAGGGTGTCTGAGGAAACCTGGAAAGACCCTATCTACAATGACAGCTGGATGTGGCATAAGGCTGGACACTTGGGACTGAGAGGATTGGTGAGATTGGGTGAGCAAATGCAGACCCTTTCAAGCAATAATGCATGGCCCCCATTCCATGGGTCCCAACTCTCCAGGTTCAAGGGAATATTACTACAGCTATAACATGTACAGGAAACCTAGAGAATGGACACACTGTGAATACGAAAGGTTTCTAAAACTCAACGAATAGTCCCTCTCCTGGTGCTCCAGTTTGACTTTCCAACTGCCTTACTATCAATCTCCCAACTTGGAGAGACAGGCCCTTTAACCTCCTGGTTTGCACAGGTTCCCAATTTGGCAGAGGATGGAAGGGACGAGGGAGAACCCATGAGAGAGTAGCTGTTAGGCATTTGGACGGGCACATGTCACTCTAATTTCCCGGCAGGAAGAAGAATTAACCAAAGTCTCAGCCACCCACCGGGAACCAGTATAGGACATGATCCAAAATTTTGGACTTGCGTTCAGCTCACAAAAAACGAGTTGAGAAATGGAGCTCAGGGGCACAGCAATTCACAAACTGGCAGAGTGATAAAGGACAACTATCGTCCAAAAATCTGTTGAGGGAAGTCAACGAGGTGGACTTGAAAGCGAGGCAAAATAGAAGGAAACAGATTTCACGAGGTACCTTGGAATCGCCTGTAAAGCACAGGAAGAGGGGCACAACTTGGACAATGGTGCACTTGGCCAAAAAGGGCGTATGCGTTTTCTCCTGAATATATTCAGGAGAAAACGCATACGCCCTTTTTGGCCAAGCAAGCAAGCGGGCAATGCAAATCTGCACTACAAAGAAGTATCACTTCCCACCGGTCAAAAGGGACATCCACAAAATGTGTAAAAACCAGAAAGGCAAGAAAGGCCCTGGAAAACAGGGAGCCTTGTTATGCTGATGATCGGGATGTAAATTGCCAACTGCCTCACTGGAGGAGTGCATTGTGTTCCCTAAAACAAGTAAACAACAGAGCTACAGAGCCAAGGCCACTTCCAGTCTAGGGAATATACCTTGGGAAAACTGAAAATCAATAAGAAAGAGCCACCTCCAAATTTAGGGCTGCACTGACTACAAGAACCTCAACTTGGGTACACCTTAAATATCCCAGGAAATATAAAAATGGTTCAAAACATTGTGGTACTTACGTACGATGGAATATCCCTCAGCGATGAAATCAATGTCATAAGACCAGTAGCAGCAAAGTGAGTGGATTCAGGTACGATGATTCTAAGTGAAATAAGTCACACAGAAAAAGGAACTTATCATAAGATATCACTTATGAAGATCCTGTAAACATGGCTACACGTGAACTGAGTTAGGAAAGAGAACAGAGTCTCACATTTAGAAAACACTCTTATGCCTGCATAAAGGGGAAGGAGAGGTGGGGTGATGCATAAAACCAGAGTTTGATATAAGCACAGGGACCGTTTCAAAAACCAACTTTGGAATAGACAAGACCTACACCTTCCTCAGTGAAAGAGACTCAAAACCCCATATTTCCCGCAGAGGAATATATCTGACTAGTAAGAATCTTAAATCCTATGTATTGATATGTCTCCATAAGGGAATCAAGTGTGTCTAGAGTGGCATAAACATGGCAGCGAGAATCAGCTCAAACCCACTATAAAAAGGAATTTCAAAAGCAAAACCAAAAAACAGGGAAATTCTTTACAATTCCTTCAGGGTGTCTGAGGAAACCTGGAAAGACCCTATCTACAATGACAGCTGGATGTGGCATAAGGCTGGACACTTGGGACTGAGAGGATTGGTGAGATTGGGTGAGCAAATGCAGACCCTTTCAAGCAATAATGCATGGCCCCCATTCCATGGGTCCCAACTCTCCAGGTTCAAGGGAATATTACTACGGCTATAACATGTACAGGAAACCTAGAGAATGGACACACTGTGAATACGAAAGGTTTCTAAAACTCAACGAATAGTCCCTCTCCTGGTGCTCCAGTTTGACTTTCCAACTGCCTTACTATCAATCTCCCAACTTGGAGAGACAGGCCCTTTAACCTCCTGGTTTGCACAGGTTCCCAATTTGGCAGAGGATGGAAGGGACGAGGGAGAACCCATGAGAGAGTAGCTGTTAGGCATTTGGACGGGCACATGTCACTCTAATTTCCCGGCAGGAAGAAGAATTAACCAAAGTCTCAGCCACCCACCGGGAACCAGTATAGGACATGATCCAAAATTTTGGACTTGCGTTCAGCTCACAAAAAACGAGTTGAGAAATGGAGCTCAGGGGCACAGCAATTCACAAACTGGCAGAGTGATAAAGGACAACTATCGTCCAAAAATCTGTTGAGGGAAGTCAACGAGGCGGACTTGAAAGCGAGGCAAAATAGCAGGAAACAGATTTCAAGAGGTACCTTGGAATCGCCTGTAAAGCACAGGAAGAGGGGCACAACTTGGACAATGGTGCACTTGGCCAAAAAGGGCGTATGCGTTTTCTCCTGAATATATTCAGGAGAAAACGCATACGCCCTTTTTGGCCAAGCAAGCAAGCGGGCAATGCAAATCTGCACTACAAAGAAGTATCACTTCCCACCGGTCAAAAGGGACATCCACAAAATGTGTAAAAACCAGAAAGGCAAGACAGGCCCTGGAGAACTGGGAGCCTTGTTATGCTGATGGGCGGGATGTAAATTGCCAACTGCCTCACTGGAGGAGTACATTGTGTTCCCTAAAACAAGTAAACAACAGAGCTACAGAGCCAAGGCCACTTCCAGTCTAGGGAATATACCTGGGGAAAACTGAAAATCAATAAGAAAGAGCCACCTCCAAATTTAGGGCTGCACTGGCTACAAGAACCTCAACTTGGGTACACCTTAAATATCCCAGGAAATATAAAAATGGTTCAAAACATTGTGGTACTTACGTACGATGGAATATCCCTCAGCCATGAAATCAATGTCATAAGACCAGTAGCAGCAAAGTGAGTGGATTCAGGTACGATGATTCTAAGTGAAATAAGTCACACAGAAAAAGGAACTTATCATAAGATATCACTTATGAAGATCCTGTAAACATGGCTACACGTGAACTGAGTTAGGAAAGAGAACAGAGTCTCACATTTAGAAAACACTCTTATGCCTGCATAAAGGGGAAGGAGAGGTGGGGTGATGCATAAAACCAGAGTTTGATATAAGCACAGGGACCGTTTCAAAAACCAACTTTGGAATAGACAAGACCTACACCTTCCTCAGTGAAAGAGACTCAAAACCCCATATTTCCCGCAGAGGAATATATCTGACTAGTAAGAATCTTAAATCCTATGTATTGATATGTCTCCATAAGGGAATCAAGTGTGTCTAGAGTGGCATAAACATGGCAGCGAGAATCAGCTCAAACCCACTATAAAAAGGAATTTCAAAAGCAAAACCAAAAAACAGGGAAATTCTTTACAATTCCTTCAGGGTGTCTGAGGAAACCTGGAAAGACCCTATCTACAATGACAGCTGGATGTGGCATAAGGCTGGACACTTGGGACTGAGAGGATTGGTGAGATTGGGTGAGCAAATGCAGACCCTTTCAAGCAATAATGCATGTCCCCCATTCCATGGGTCCCAACTCTCCATGTTCAAGGGAATATTACTACAGCTATAACATGTACAGGAAACCTAGAGAATGGACACACTGTGAATACGAAAGGTTTCTAAAACTCAACGAATAGTCCCTCTCCTGGTGCTCCAGTTTGACTTTCCAACTGCCTTACTATCAATCTCCCAACTTGGAGAGACAGGCCCTTTAACCTCCTGGTTTGCACAGGTTCCCAATTTGGCAGAGGATGGAAGGGACGAGGGAGAACCCATGAGAGAGTAGCTGTTAGGCATTTGGACGGGCACATGTCACTCTAATTTCCCGGCAGGAAGAAGAATTAACCAAAGTCTCAGCCACCCACCGGGAACCAGTATAGGACAGGATCCAAAATTTTGGACTTGTGTTCAGCTCACAAAAAAACGAGTTGAGAAATGGAGCTCAGGGGCACAGCAATTCACAAACTGGCAGAGTGATAAAGGACAACTATCGTCCAAAAATCTGTTGAGGGAAGTCAACGAGGCGGACTTGAAAGCGAGGCAAAATAGCAGGAAACAGATTTCAAGAGGTACCTTGGAATCGCCTGTAAAGCACAGGAAGAGGGGCACAACTTGGACAATGGTGCACTTGGCCAAAAAGGGCGTATGCGTTTTCTCCTGAATATATTCAGGAGAAAACGCATACGCCCTTTTTGGCCAAGCAAGCAAGCGGGCAATGCAAATCTGCACTACAAAGAAGTATCACTTCCCACCGGTCAAAAGGGACATCCACAAAATGTGTAAAAACCAGAAAGGCAAGACAGGCCCTGGAGAACTGGGAGCCTTGTTATGCTGATGGGCGGGATGTAAATTGCCAACTGCCTCACTGGAGGAGTGCATTGTGTTCCCTAAAACAAGTAAACAACAGAGCTACAGAGCCAAGGCCACTTCCAGTCTAGGGAATATACCTTGGGAAAACTGAAAATCAATAAGAAAGAGCCACCTCCAAATTTAGGGCTGCACTGACTACAAGAACCTCAACTTGGGTACACCTTAAATATCCCAGGAAATATAAAAATGGTTCAAAACATTGTGGTACTTACGTACGATGGAATATCCCTCAGCCATGAAATCAATGTCATAAGACCAGAAGCAGCAAAGTGAGTGGATTCAGGTACGATGATTCTAAGTGAAATAAGTCACACAGAAAAAGGAACTTATCATAAGATATCACTTATGAAGATCCTGTAAACATGGCTACACGTGAACTGAGTTAGGAAAGAGAACAGAGTCTCACATTTAGAAAACACTCTTATGCCTGCATAAAGGGGATGGAGAGGTGGGGTGATGCATAAAACCAGAGTTTGATATAAGCACAGGGACCGTTCCAAAAACCAACTTTGGAATAGACAAGACCTACACCTTCCTCAGTGAAAGAGACTCAAAACCCCATATTTCCCGCAGAGGAATATATCTGACTAGTAAGAATCTTAAAATCTATGTATTGATATGATTCCATGAGGGAATCAAGTGTGTCTAGAGTGGCATAAACATGGCAGCGAGAATCAGCTCAAACCCACTATAAAAAGGAATTTCAAAAGCAAAACCAAAAAACAGGGAAATTCTTTACAATTCCTTCAGGGTGTCTGAGGAAACCTGGAAAGACCCTATCTACAATGACAGCTGGATGTGGCATAAGGCTGGACACTTGGGACTGAGAGGATTGGTGAGATTGGGTGAGCAAATGCAGACCCTTTCAAGCAATAATGCATGGCCCCCATTCCATGGGTCCCAACTCTCCAGGTTCAAGGGAATATTACTACAGCTATAACATGTACAGGAAACCTAGAGAATGGACACACTGTGAATACGAAAGGTTTCTAAAACTCAACGAATAGTCCCTCTCCTGGTGCTCCAGTTTGACTTTCCAACTGCCTTACTATCAATCTCCCAACTTGGACAGACAGGCCCTTTAACCTCCTGGTTTGCACAGGTTCCCAATTTGGCAGAGGATGGAAGGGACGAGGGAGAACCCATGAGAGAGTAGCTGTTAGGCATTTGGACGGGCACATGTCACTCTAATTTCCCGGCAGGAAGAAGAATTAACCAAAGTCTCAGCCACCCACCGGGAACCAGTATAGGACATGATCCAAAATTTTGGACTTGCGTTCAGCTCCCAAAAAACGAGTTGAGAAATGGAGCTCAGGGGCACAGCAATTCACAAACTGGCAGAGTGATAAAGGACAACTATCGTCCAAAAATTTGTTGAGGGAAGTCAACGAGGCGGACTTGAAAGCGAGGCAAAATAGCAGGAAACAGATTTCAAGAGGTACCTTGGAATCGCCTGTAAAGCACAGGAAGAGGGGCACAACTTGGACAATGGTGCACTTGGCCAAAAAGGGCGTATGCGTTTTCTCCTGAATATATTCAGGAGAAAACGCATACGCCCTTTTTGGCCAAGCAAGCAAGCGGGCAATGCAAATCTGCACTACAAAGAAGTATCACTTCCCACCGGTCAAAAGGGACATCCACAAAATGTGTAAAAACCAGAAAGGCAAGACAGGCCCTGGAGAACTGGGAGCCTTGTTATGCTGATGGGCGGGATGTAAATTGCCAACTGCCTCACTGGAGGAGTGCATTGTGTTCCCTAAAAC
Organism: Mesoplodon densirostris; assembly: GCF_025265405.1. Taxonomy (NCBI): domain Eukaryota; kingdom Metazoa; phylum Chordata; class Mammalia; order Artiodactyla; family Ziphiidae; genus Mesoplodon; species Mesoplodon densirostris. The sequence continues at coordinate 136,566,452 of NC_082666.1, read as the reverse complement.
AAGTAAACAACAGAGCTACAGAGCCAAGGCCACTTCCAGTCTAGGGAATATACCTTGGGAAAACTGAAAATCAATAAGAAAGAGCCACCTCCAAATTTAGGGCTGCACTGACTACAAGAACCTCAACTTGGGTACACCTTAAATATCCCAGGAAATATAAAAATGGTTCAAAACATTGTGGTACTTACGTACGATGGAATATCCCTCAGCCATGAAATCAATGTCATAAGACCAGAAGCAGCAAAGTGAGTGGATTCAGGTACGATGATTCTAAGTGAAATAAGTCACACAGAAAAAGGAACTTATCATAAGATATCACTTATGAAGATCCTGTAAACATGGCTACACGTGAACTGAGTTAGGAAAGAGAACAGAGTCTCACATTTAGAAAACACTCTTATGCCTGCATAAAGGGGATGGAGAGGTGGGGTGATGCATAAAACCAGAGTTTGATATAAGCACAGGGACCGTTCCAAAAACCAACTTTGGAATAGACAAGACCTACACCTTCCTCAGTGAAAGAGACTCAAAACCCCATATTTCCCGCAGAGGAATATATCTGACTAGTAAGAATCTTAAAATCTATGTATTGATATGATTCCATGAGGGAATCAAGTGTGTCTAGAGTGGCATAAACATGGCAGCGAGAATCAGCTCAAACCCACTATAAAAAGGAATTTCAAAAGCAAAACCAAAAAACAGGGAAATTCTTTACAATTCCTTCAGGGTGTCTGAGGAAACCTGGAAAGACCCTATCTACAATGACAGCTGGATGTGGCATAAGGCTGGACACTTGGGACTGAGAGGATTGGTGAGATTGGGTGAGCAAATGCAGACCCTTTCAAGCAATAATGCATGGCCCCCATTCCATGGGTCCCAACTCTCCAGGTTCAAGGGAATATTACTACAGCTATAACATGTACAGGAAACCTAGAGAATGGACACACTGTGAATACGAAAGGTTTCTAAAACTCAACGAATAGTCCCTCTCCTGGTGCTCCAGTTTGACTTTCCAACTGCCTTACTATCAATCTCCCAACTTGGAGAGACAGGCCCTTTAACCTCCTGGTTTGCACAGGTTCCCAATTTGGCAGAGGATGGAAGGGACGAGGGAGAACCCATGAGAGAGTAGCTGTTAGGCATTTGGACGGGCACATGTCACTCTAATTTCCCGGCAGGAAGAAGAATTAACCAAAGTCTCAGCCACCCACCGGGAACCAGTATAGGACATGATCCAAAATTTTGGACTTGCGTTCAGCTCCCAAAAAACGAGTTGAGAAATGGAGCTCAGGGGCACAGCAATTCACAAACTGGCAGAGTGATAAAGGACAACTATCGTCCAAAAATCTGTTGAGGGAAGTCAACGAGGTGGACTTGAAAGCGAGGCAAAATAGAAGGAAACAGATTTCACGAGGTACCTTGGAATCGCCTGTAAAGCACAGGAAGAGGGGCACAACTTGGACAATGGTGCACTTGGCCAAAAAGGGCGTATGCGTTTTCTCCTGAATATATTCAGGAGAAAACGCATACGCCCTTTTTGGCCAAGCAAGCAAGCGGGCAATGCAAATCTGCACTACAAAGAAGTATCACTTCCCACCGGTCAAAAGGGACATCCACAAAATGTGTAAAAACCAGAAAGGCAAGAAAGGCCCTGGAAAACAGGGAGCCTTGTTATGCTGATGATCGGGATGTAAATTGCCAACTGCCTCACTGGAGGAGTGCATTGTGTTCCCTAAAACAAGTAAACAACAGAGCTACAGAGCCAAGGCCACTTCCAGTCTAGGGAATATACCTTGGGAAAACTGAAAATCAATAAGAAAGAGCCACCTCCAAATTTAGGGCTGCACTGACTACAAGAACCTCAACTTGGGTACACCTTAAATATCCCAGGAAATATAAAAATGGTTCAAAACATTGTGGTACTTACGTACGATGGAATATCCCTCAGCGATGAAATCAATGTCATAAGACCAGTAGCAGCAAAGTGAGTGGATTCAGGTACGATGATTCTAAGTGAAATAAGTCACACAGAAAAAGGAACTTATCATAAGATATCACTTATGAAGATCCTGTAAACATGGCTACACGTGAACTGAGTTAGGAAAGAGAACAGAGTCTCACATTTAGAAAACACTCTTATGCCTGCATAAAGGGGGAGGAGAGGTGGGGTGATGCATAAAACCAGAGTTTGATATAAGCACAGGGACCGTTTCAAAAACCAACTTTGGAATAGACAAGACCTACACCTTCCTCAGTGAAAGAGACTCAAAACCCCATATTTCCCACAGAGGAATATATCTGACTAGTAAGAACCTTAAAACCTATGTATTGATATGTCTCCATAAGGGAATCAAGTGTGTCTAGAGTGGCATAAACATGGCAGCGAGAATCAGCTCAAACCCACTATAAAAAGGAATTTCAAAAGCAAAACCAAAAAACAGGGAAATTCTTTACAATTCCTTCAGGGTGTCTGAGGAAACCTGGAAAGACCCTATCTACAATGACAGCTGGATGTGGCATAAGGCTGGACACTTGGGACTGAGAGGATTGGTGAGATTGGGTGAGCAAATGCAGACCCTTTCAAGCAATAATGCATGGCCCCCATTCCATGGGTCCCAACTCTCCAGGTTCAAGGGAATATTACTACAGCTATAACATGTACAGGAAACCTAGAGAATGGACACACTGTGAATACGAAAGGTTTCTAAAACTCAACGAATAGTCCCTCTCCTGGTGCTCCAGTTTGACTTTCCAACTGCCTTACTATCAATCTCCCAACTTGGAGAGACAGGCCCTTTAACCTCCTGGTTTGCACAGGTTCCCAATTTGGCAGAGGATGGAAGGGACGAGGGAGAACCCATGAGAGAGTAGCTGTTAGGCATTTGGACGGGCACATGTCACTCTAATTTCCCGGCAGGAAGAAGAATTAACCAAAGTCTCAGCCACCCACCGGGAACCAGTATAGGACAGGATCCAAAATTTTGGACTTGTGTTCAGCTCACAAAAAAACGAGTTGAGAAATGGAGCTCAGGGGCACAGCAATTCACAAACTGGCAGAGTGATAAAGGACAACTATCGTCCAAAAATCTGTTGAGGGAAGTCAACGAGGCGGACTTGAAAGCGAGGCAAAATAGCAGGAAACAGATTTCAAGAGGTACCTTGGAATCGCCTGTAAAGCACAGGAAGAGGGGCACAACTTGGACAATGGTGCACTTGGCCAAAAAGGGCGTATGCGTTTTCTCCTGAATATATTCAGGAGAAAACGCATACGCCCTTTTTGGCCAAGCAAGCAAGCGGGCAATGCAAATCTGCACTACAAAGAAGTATCACTTCCCACCGGTCAAAAGGGACATCCACAAAATGTGTAAAAACCAGAAAGGCAAGACAGGCCCTGGAGAACTGGGAGCCTTGTTATGCTGATGGGCGGGATGTAAATTGCCAACTGCCTCACTGGAGGAGTACATTGTGTTCCCTAAAACAAGTAAACAACAGAGCTACAGAGCCAAGGCCACTTCCAGTCTAGGGAATATACCTGGGGAAAACTGAAAATCAATAAGAAAGAGCCACCTCCAAATTTAGGGCTGCACTGGCTACAAGAACCTCAACTTGGGTACACCTTAAATATCCCAGGAAATATAAAAATGGTTCAAAACATTGTGGTACTTACGTACGATGGAATATCCCTCAGCCATGAAATCAATGTCATAAGACCAGTAGCAGCAAAGTGAGTGGATTCAGGTACGATGATTCTAAGTGAAATAAGTCACACAGAAAAAGAAACTTATCATAAGATATCACTTATGAAGATCCTGTAAACATGGCTACACGGGAACTGAGTTAGGAAAGAGAACAGAGTCTCACATTTAGAAAACACTCTTATGCCTGCATAAAGGGGGAGGAGAGGTGGGGTGATGCATAAAACCAGAGTTTGATATAAGCACAGGGACCGTTTCAAAAACCAACTTTGGAATAGACAAGACCTACACCTTCCTCAGTGAAAGAGACTCAAAACCCCATATTTCCCACAGAGGAATATATCTGACTAGTAAGAACCTTAAAACCTATGTATTGATATGTCTCCATAAGGGAATCAAGTGTGTCTAGAGTGGCATAAACATGGCAGCGAGAATCAGCTCAAACCCACTATAAAAAGGAATTTCAAAAGCAAAACCAAAAAACAGGGAAATTCTTTACAATTCCTTCAGGGTGTCTGAGGAAACCTGGAAAGACCCTATCTACAATGACAGCTGGATGTGGCATAAGGCTGGACACTTGGGACTGAGAGGATTGGTGAGATTGGGTGAGCAAATGCAGACCCTTTCAAGCAATAATGCATGGCCCCCATTCCATGGGTCCCAACTCTCCAGGTTCAAGGGAATATTACTACAGCTATAACATGTACAGGAAACCTAGAGAATGGACACACTGTGAATACGAAAGGTTTCTAAAACTCAACGAATAGTCCCTCTCCTGGTGCTCCAGTTTGACTTTCCAACTGCCTTACTATCAATCTCCCAACTTGGAGAGACAGGCCCTTTAACCTCCTGGTTTGCACAGGTTCCCAATTTGGCAGAGGATGGAAGGGACGAGGGAGAACCCATGAGAGAGTAGCTGTTAGGCATTTGGACGGGCACATGTCACTCTAATTTCCCGGCAGGAAGAAGAATTAACCAAAGTCTCAGCCACCCACCGGGAACCAGTATAGGACATGATCCAAAATTTTGGACTTGTGTTCAGCTCACAAAAAAACGAGTTGAGAAATGGAGCTCAGGGGCACAGCAATTCACAAACTGGCAGAGTGATAAAGGACAACTATCGTCCAAAAATCTGTTGAGGGAAGTCAACGAGGCGGACTTGAAAGCGAGGCAAAATAGCAGGAAACAGATTTCAAGAGGTACCTTGGAATCGCCTGTAAAGCACAGGAAGAGGGGCACAACTTGGACAATGGTGCACTTGGCCAAAAAGGGCGTATGCGTTTTCTCCTGAATATATTCAGGAGAAAACGCATACGCCCTTTTTGGCCAAGCAAGCAAGCGGGCAATGCAAATCTCCACTACAAAGAAGTATCACTTCCCACCGGTCAAAAGGGACATCCACAAAATGTGTAAAAACCAGAAAGGCAAGACAGGCCCTGGAGAACTGGGAGCCTTGTTATGCTGATGGGCGGGATGTAAATTGCCAACTGCCTCACTGGAGGAGTACATTGTGTTCCCTAAAACAAGTAAACAACAGAGCTACAGAGCCAAGGCCACTTCCAGTCTAGGGAATATACCTGGGGAAAACTGAAAATCAATAAGAAAGAGCCACCTCCAAATTTAGGGCTGCACTGGCTACAAGAACCTCAACTTGGGTACACCTTAAATATCCCAGGAAATATAAAAATGGTTCAAAACATTGTGGTACTTACGTACGATGGAATATCCCTCAGCCATGAAATCAATGTCATAAGACCAGTAGCAGCAAAGTGAGTGGATTCAGGTACGATGATTCTAAGTGAAATAAGTCACACAGAAAAAGAAACTTATCATAAGATATCACTTATGAAGATCCTGTAAACATGGCTACACGGGAACTGAGTTAGGAAAGAGAACAGAGTCTCACATTTAGAAAACACTCTTATGCCTGCATAAAGGGGGAGGAGAGGTGGGGTGATGCATAAAACCAGAGTTTGATATAAGCACAGGGACCGTTTCAAAAACCAACTTTGGAATAGACAAGACCTACACCTTCCTCAGTGAAAGAGACTCAAAACCCCATATTTCCCACAGAGGAATATATCTGACTAGTAAGAACCTTAAAACCTATGTATTGATATGTCTCCATAAGGGAATCAAGTGTGTCTAGAGTGGCATAAACATGGCAGCGAGAATCAGCTCAAACCCACTATAAAAAGGAATTTCAAAAGCAAAACCAAAAAACAGGGAAATTCTTTACAATTCCTTCAGGGTGTCTGAGGAAACCTGGAAAGACCCTATCTACAATGACAGCTGGATGTGGCATAAGGCTGGACACTTGGGACTGAGAGGATTGGTGAGATTGGGTGAGCAAATGCAGACCCTTTCAAGCAATAATGCATGGCCCCCATTCCATGGGTCCCAACTCTCCAGGTTCAAGGGAATATTACTACAGCTATAACATGTACAGGAAACCTAGAGAATGGACACACTGTGAATACGAAAGGTTTCTAAAACTCAACGAATAGTCCCTCTCCTGGTGCTCCAGTTTGACTTTCCAACTGCCTTACTATCAATCTCCCAACTTGGAGAGACAGGCCCTTTAACCTCCTGGTTTGCACAGGTTCCCAATTTGGCAGAGGATGGAAGGGACGAGGGAGAACCCATGAGAGAGTAGCTGTTAGGCATTTGGACGGGCACATGTCACTCTAATTTCCCGGCAGGAAGAAGAATTAACCAAAGTCTCAGCCACCCACCGGGAACCAGTATAGGACATGATCCAAAATTTTGGACTTGCGTTCAGCTCACAAAAAACGAGTTGAGAAATGGAGCTCAGGGGCACAGCAATTCACAAACTGGCAGAGTGATAAAGGACAACTATCGTCCAAAAATCTGTTGAGGGAAGTCAACGAGGCGGACTTGAAAGCGAGGCAAAATAGCAGGAAACAGATTTCAAGAGGTACCTTGGAATCGCCTGTAAAGCACAGGAAGAGGGGCACAACTTGGACAATGGTGCACTTGGCCAAAAAGGGCGTATGCGTTTTCTCCTGAATATATTCAGGAGAAAACGCATACGCCCTTTTTGGCCAAGCAAGCAAGCGGGCAATGCAAATCTGCACTACAAAGAAGTATCACTTCCCACCGGTCAAAAGGGACATCCACAAAATGTGTAAAAACCAGAAAGGCAAGACAGGCCCTGGAAAACAGGGAGCCTTGTTATGCTGATGATCGGGATGTAAATTGCCAACTGCCTCACTGGAGGAGTGCATTGTGTTCCCTAAAACAAGTAAACAACAGAGCTACAGAGCCAAGGCCACTTCCAGTCTAGGGAATATACCTTGGGAAAACTGAAAATCAATAAGAAAGAGCCACCTCCAAATTTAGGGCTGCACTGACTACAAGAACCTCAACTTGGGTACACCTTAAATATCCCAGGAAATATAAAAATGGTTCAAAACATTGTGGTACTTACGTACGATGGAATATCCCTCAGCGATGAAATCAATGTCATAAGACCAGTAGCAGCAAAGTGAGTGGATTCAGGTACGATGATTCTAAGTGAAATAAGTCACACAGAAAAAGGAACTTATCATAAGATATCACTTATGAAGATCCTGTAAACATGGCTACACGTGAACTGAGTTAGGAAAGAGAACAGAGTCTCACATTTAGAAAACACTCTTATGCCTGCATAAAGGGGAAGGAGAGGTGGGGTGATGCATAAAACCAGAGTTTGATATAAGCACAGGGACCGTTTCAAAAACCAACTTTGGAATAGACAAGACCTACACCTTCCTCAGTGAAAGAGACTCAAAACCCCATATTTCCCGCAGAGGAATATATCTGACTAGTAAGAATCTTAAATCCTATGTATTGATATGTCTCCATAAGGGAATCAAGTGTGTCTAGAGTGGCATAAACATGGCAGCGAGAATCAGCTCAAACCCACTATAAAAAGGAATTTCAAAAGCAAAACCAAAAAACAGGGAAATTCTTTACAATTCCTTCAGGGTGTCTGAGGAAACCTGGAAAGACCCTATCTACAATGACAGCTGGATGTGGCATAAGGCTGGACACTTGGGACTGAGAGGATTGGTGAGATTGGGTGAGCAAATGCAGACCCTTTCAAGCAATAATGCATGGCCCCCATTCCATGGGTCCCAACTCTCCAGGTTCAAGGGAATATTACTACAGCTATAACATGTACAGGAAACCTAGAGAATGGACACACTGTGAATACGAAAGGTTTCTAAAACTCAACGAATAGTCCCTCTCCTGGTGCTCCAGTTTGACTTTCCAACTGCCTTACTATCAATCTCCCAACTTGGAGAGACAGGCCCTTTAACCTCCTGGTTTGCACAGGTTCCCAATTTGGCAGAGGATGGAAGGGACGAGGGAGAACCCATGAGAGAGTAGCTGTTAGGCATTTGGACGGGCACATGTCACTCTAATTTCCCGGCAGGAAGAAGAATTAACCAAAGTCTCAGCCACCCACCGGGAACCAGTATAGGACAGGATCCAAAATTTTGGACTTGTGTTCAGCTCACAAAAAAACGAGTTGAGAAATGGAGCTCAGGGGCACAGCAATTCACAAACTGGCAGAGTGATAAAGGACAACTATCGTCCAAAAATCTGTTGAGGGAAGTCAACGAGGCGGACTTGAAAGCGAGGCAAAATAGCAGGAAACAGATTTCAAGAGGTACCTTGGAATCGCCTGTAAAGCACAGGAAGAGGGGCACAACTTGGACAATGGTGCACTTGGCCAAAAAGGGCGTATGCGTTTTCTCCTGAATATATTCAGGAGAAAACGCATACGCCCTTTTTGGCCAAGCAAGCAAGCGGGCAATGCAAATCTGCACTACAAAGAAGTATCACTTCCCACCGGTCAAAAGGGACATCCACAAAATGTGTAAAAACCAGAAAGGCAAGACAGGCCCTGGAGAACTGGGAGCCTTGTTATGCTGATGGGCGGGATGTAAATTGCCAACTGCCTCACTGGAGGAGTGCATTGTGTTCCCTAAAACAAGTAAACAACAGAGCTACAGAGCCAAGGCCACTTCCAGTCTAGGGAATATACCTGGGGAAAACTGAAAATCAATAAGAAAGAGCCACCTCCAAATTTAGGGCTGCACTGGCTACAAGAACCTCAACTTGGGTACACCTTAAATATCCCAGGAAATATAAAAATGGTTCAAAACATTGTGGTACTTACGTACGATGGAATATCCCTCAGCCATGAAATCAATGTCATAAGACCACTAGCAGCAAAGTGAGTGGATTCAGGTACGATGATTCTAAGTGAAATAAGTCACACAGAAAAAGAAACTTATCATAAGATATCACTTATGAAGATCCTGTAAACATGGCTACACGGGAACTAAGTTAGGAAAGAGAACAGAGTCTCACATTTAGAAAACACTCTTATGCCTGCATAAAGGGGGAGGAGAGGTGGGGTGATGCATAAAACCAGAGTTTGATATAAGCACAGGGACCGTTTCAAAAACCAACTTTGGAATAGACAAGACCTACACCTTCCTCAGTGAAAGAGACTCAAAACCCCATATTTCCCACAGAGGAATATATCTGACTAGTAAGAACCTTAAAACCTATGTATTGATATGTCTCCATAAGGGAATCAAGTGTGTCTAGAGTGGCATAAACATGGCAGCGAGAATCAGCTCAAACCCACTATAAAAAGGAATTTCAAAAGCAAAACCAAAAAACAGGGAAATTCTTTACAATTCCTTCAGGGTGTCTGAGGAAACCTGGAAAGACCCTATCTACAATGACAGCTGGATGTGGCATAAGGCTGGACACTTGGGACTGAGAGGATTGGTGAGATTGGGTGAGCACATGCAGACCCTTTCAAGCAATAATGCATGGCCCCCATTCCATGGGTCCCAACTCTCCAGGTTCAAGGGAATATTACTACAGCTATAACATGTACAGGAAACCTAGAGAATGGACACACTGTGAATACGAAAGGTTTCTAAAACTCAACGAATAGTCCCTCTCCTGGTGCTCCAGTTTGACTTTCCAACTGCCTTACTATCAATCTCCCAACTTGGAGAGACAGGCCCTTTAACCTCCTGGTTTGCACAGGTTCCCAATTTGGCAGAGGATGGAAGGGACGAGGGAGAACCCATGAGAGAGTAGCTGTTAGGCATTTGGACGGGCACATGTCACTCTAATTTCCCGGCAGGAAGAAGAATTAACCAAAGTCTCAGCCACCCACCGGGAACCAGTATAGGACATGATCCAAAATTTTGGACTTGCGTTCAGCTCACAAAAAACGAGTTGAGAAATGGAGCTCAGGGGCACAGCAATTCACAAACTGGCAGAGTGATAAAGGACAACTATCGTCCAAAAATCTGTTGAGGGAAGTCAACGAGGCGGACTTGAAAGCGAGGCAAAATAGCAGGAAACAGATTTCAAGAGGTACCTTGGAATCGCCTGTAAAGCACAGGAAGAGGGGCACAACTTGGACAATGGTGCACTTGGCCAAAAAGGGCGTATGCGTTTTCTCCTGAATATATTCAGGAGAAAACGCATACGCCCTTTTTGGCCAAGCAAGCAAGCGGGCAATGCAAATCTGCACTACAAAGAAGTATCACTTCCCACCGGTCAAAAGGGACATCCACAAAATGTGTAAAAACCAGAAAGGCAAGACAGGCCCTGGAAAACAGGGAGCCTTGTTATGCTGATGATCGGGATGTAAATTGCCAACTGCCTCACTGGAGGAGTGCATTGTGTTCCCTAAAACAAGTAAACAACAGAGCTACAGAGCCAAGGCCACTTCCAGTCTAGGGAATATACCTTGGGAAAACTGAAAATCAATAAGAAAGAGCCACCTCCAAATTTAGGGCTGCACTGACTACAAGAACCTCAACTTGGGTACACCTTAAATATCCCAGGAAATATAAAAATGGTTCAAAACATTGTGGTACTTACGTACGATGGAATATCCCTCAGCGATGAAATCAATGTCATAAGACCAGTAGCAGCAAAGTGAGTGGATTCAGGTACGATGATTCTAAGTGAAATAAGTCACACAGAAAAAGGAACTTATCATAAGATATCACTTATGAAGATCCTGTAAACATGGCTACACGTGAACTGAGTTAGGAAAGAGAACAGAGTCTCACATTTAGAAAACACTCTTATGCCTGCATAAAGGGGAAGGAGAGGTGGGGTGATGCATAAAACCAGAGTTTGATATAAGCACAGGGACCGTTTCAAAAACCAACTTTGGAATAGACAAGACCTACACCTTCCTCAGTGAAAGAGACTCAAAACCCCATATTTCCCGCAGAGGAATATATCTGACTAGTAAGAATCTTAAATCCTATGTATTGATATGTCTCCATAAGGGAATCAAGTGTGTCTAGAGTGGCATAAACATGGCAGCGAGAATCAGCTCAAACCCACTATAAAAAGGAATTTCAAAAGCAAAACCAAAAAACAGGGAAATTCTTTACAATTCCTTCAGGGTGTCTGAGGAAACCTGGAAAGACCCTATCTACAATGACAGCTGGATGTGGCATAAGGCTGGACACTTGGGACTGAGAGGATTGGTGAGATTGGGTGAGCAAATGCAGACCCTTTCAAGCAATAATGCATGGCCCCCATTCCATGGGTCCCAACTCTCCAGGTTCAAGGGAATATTACTACAGCTATAACATGTACAGGAAACCTAGAGAATGGACACACTGTGAATACGAAAGGTTTCTAAAACTCAACGAATAGTCCCTCTCCTGGTGCTCCAGTTTGACTTTCCAACTGCCTTACTATCAATCTCCCAACTTGGAGAGACAGGCCCTTTAACCTCCTGGTTTGCACAGGTTCCCAATTTGGCAGAGGATGGAAGGGACGAGGGAGAACCCATGAGAGAGTAGCTGTTAGGCATTTGGACGGGCACATGTCACTCTAATTTCCCGGCAGGAAGAAGAATTAACCAAAGTCTCAGCCACCCACCGGGAACCAGTATAGGACAGGATCCAAAATTTTGGACTTGTGTTCAGCTCACAAAAAAACGAGTTGAGAAATGGAGCTCAGGGGCACAGCAATTCACAAACTGGCAGAGTGATAAAGGACAACTATCGTCCAAAAATCTGTTGAGGGAAGTCAACGAGGCGGACTTGAAAGCGAGGCAAAATAGCAGGAAACAGATTTCAAGAGGTACCTTGGAATCGCCTGTAAAGCACAGGAAGAGGGGCACAACTTGGACAATGGTGCACTTGGCCAAAAAGGGGGTATGCGTTTTCTCCTGAATATATTCAGGAGAAAACGCATACGCCCTTTTTGGCCAAGCAAGCAAGCGGGCAATGCAAATCTGCACTACAAAGAAGTATCACTTCCCACCGGTCAAAAGGGACATCCACAAAATGTGTAAAAACCAGAAAGGCAAGACAGGCCCTGGAGAACTGGGAGCCTTGTTATGCTGATGGGCGGGATGTAAATTGCCAACTGCCTCACTGGAGGAGTGCATTGTGTTCCCTAAAACAAGTAAACAACAGAGCTACAGAGCCAAGGCCACTTCCAGTCTAGGGAATATACCTGGGGAAAACTGAAAATCAATAAGAAAGAGCCACCTCCAAATTTAGGGCTGCACTGGCTACAAGAACCTCAACTTGGGTACACCTTAAATATCCCAGGAAATATAAAAATGGTTCAAAACATTGTGGTACTTACGTACGATGGAATATCCCTCAGCCATGAAATCAATGTCATAAGACCACTAGCAGCAAAGTGAGTGGATTCAGGTACGATGATTCTAAGTGAAATAAGTCACACAGAAAAAGAAACTTATCATAAGATATCACTTATGAAGATCCTGTAAACATGGCTACACGGGAACTAAGTTAGGAAAGAGAACAGAGTCTCACATTTAGAAAACACTCTTATGCCTGCATAAAGGGGGAGGAGAGGTGGGGTGATGCATAAAACCAGAGTTTGATATAAGCACAGGGACCGTTTCAAAAACCAACTTTGGAATAGACAAGACCTACACCTTCCTCAGTGAAAGAGACTCAAAACCCCATATTTCCCACAGAGGAATATATCTGACTAGTAAGAACCTTAAAACCTATGTATTGATATGTCTCCATAAGGGAATCAAGTGTGTCTAGAGTGGCATAAACATGGCAGCGAGAATCAGCTCAAACCCACTATAAAAAGGAATTTCAAAAGCAAAACCAAAAAAGAGGGAAATTCTTTACAATTCCTTCAGGGTGTCTGAGGAAACCTGGAAAGACCCTATCTACAATGACAGCTGGATGTGGCATAAGGCTGGACACTTGGGACTGAGAGGATTGGTGAGATTGGGTGAGCACATGCAGACCCTTTCAAGCAATAATGCATGGCCCCCATTCCATGGGTCCCAACTCTCCAGGTTCAAGGGAATATTACTACAGCTATAACATGTACAGGAAACCTAGAGAATGGACACACTGTGAATACGAAAGGTTTCTAAAACTCAACGAATAGTCCCTCTCCTGGTGCTCCAGTTTGACTTTCCAACTGCCTTACTATCAATCTCCCAACTTGGAGAGACAGGCCCTTTAACCTCCTGGTTTGCACAGGTTCCCAATTTGGCAGAGGATGGAAGGGACGAGGGAGAACCCATGAGAGAGTAGCTGTTAGGCATTTGGACGGGCACATGTCACTCTAATTTCCCGGCAGGAAGAAGAATTAACCAAAGTCTCAGCCACCCACCGGGAACCAGTATAGGACATGATCCAAAATTTTGGACTTGCGTTCAGCTCACAAAAAACGAGTTGAGAAATGGAGCTCAGGGGCACAGCAATTCACAAACTGGCAGAGTGATAAAGGACAACTATCGTCCAAAAATCTGTTGAGGGAAGTCAACGAGGCGGACTTGAAAGCGAGGCAAAATAGCAGGAAACAGATTTCAAGAGGTACCTTGGAATCGCCTGTAAAGCACAGGAAGAGGGGCACAACTTGGACAATGGTGCACTTGGCCAAAAAGGGCGTATGCGTTTTCTCCTGAATATATTCAGGAGAAAACGCATACGCCCTTTTTGGCCAAGCAAGCAAGCGGGCAATGCAAATCTGCACTACAAAGAAGTATCACTTCCCACCGGTCAAAAGGGACATCCACAAAATGTGTAAAAACCAGAAAGGCAAGACAGGCCCTGGAAAACAGGGAGCCTTGTTATGCTGATGATCGGGATGTAAATTGCCAACTGCCTCACTGGAGGAGTGCATTGTGTTCCCTAAAACAAGTAAACAACAGAGCTACAGAGCCAAGGCCACTTCCAGTCTAGGGAATATACCTTGGGAAAACTGAAAATCAATAAGAAAGAGCCACCTCCAAATTTAGGGCTGCACTGACTACAAGAACCTCAACTTGGGTACACCTTAAATATCCCAGGAAATATAAAAATGGTTCAAAACATTGTGGTACTTACGTACGATGGAATATCCCTCAGCGATGAAATCAATGTCATAAGACCAGTAGCAGCAAAGTGAGTGGATTCAGGTACGATGATTCTAAGTGAAATAAGTCACACAGAAAAAGGAACTTATCATAAGATATCACTTATGAAGATCCTGTAAACATGGCTACACGTGAACTGAGTTAGGAAAGAGAACAGAGTCTCACATTTAGAAAACACTCTTATGCCTGCATAAAGGGGAAGGAGAGGTGGGGTGATGCATAAAACCAGAGTTTGATATAAGCACAGGGACCGTTTCAAAAACCAACTTTGGAATAGACAAGACCTACACCTTCCTCAGTGAAAGAGACTCAAAACCCCATATTTCCCGCAGAGGAATATATCTGACTAGTAAGAATCTTAAATCCTATGTATTGATATGTCTCCATAAGGGAATCAAGTGTGTCTAGAGTGGCATAAACATGGCAGCGAGAATCAGCTCAAACCCACTATAAAAAGGAATTTCAAAAGCAAAACCAAAAAACAGGGAAATTCTTTACAATTCCTTCAGGGTGTCTGAGGAAACCTGGAAAGACCCTATCTACAATGACAGCTGGATGTGGCATAAGGCTGGACACTTGGGACTGAGAGGATTGGTGAGATTGGGTGAGCAAATGCAGACCCTTTCAAGCAATAATGCATGGCCCCCATTCCATGGGTCCCAACTCTCCAGGTTCAAGGGAATATTACTACAGCTATAACATGTACAGGAAACCTAGAGAATGGACACACTGTGAATACGAAAGGTTTCTAAAACTCAACGAATAGTCCCTCTCCTGGTGCTCCAGTTTGACTTTCCAACTGCCTTACTATCAATCTCCCAACTTGGAGAGACAGGCCCTTTAACCTCCTGGTTTGCACAGGTTCCCAATTTGGCAGAGGATGGAAGGGACGAGGGAGAACCCATGAGAGAGTAGCTGTTAGGCATTTGGACGGGCACATGTCACTCTAATTTCCCGGCAGGAAGAAGAATTAACCAAAGTCTCAGCCACCCACCGGGAACCAGTATAGGACAGGATCCAAAATTTTGGACTTGTGTTCAGCTCACAAAAAAACGAGTTGAGAAATGGAGCTCAGGGGCACAGCAATTCACAAACTGGCAGAGTGATAAAGGACAACTATCGTCCAAAAATCTGTTGAGGGAAGTCAACGAGGCGGACTTGAAAGCGAGGCAAAATAGCAGGAAACAGATTTCAAGAGGTACCTTGGAATCGCCTGTAAAGCACAGGAAGAGGGGCACAACTTGGACAATGGTGCACTTGGCCAAAAAGGGCGTATGCGTTTTCTCCTGAATATATTCAGGAGAAAACGCATACGCCCTTTTTGGCCAAGCAAGCAAGCGGGCAATGCAAATCTGCACTACAAAGAAGTATCACTTCCCACCGGTCAAAAGGGACATCCACAAAATGTGTAAAAACCAGAAAGGCAAGACAGGCCCTGGAGAACTGGGAGCCTTGTTATGCTGATGGGCGGGATGTAAATTGCCAACTGCCTCACTGGAGGAGTGCATTGTGTTCCCTAAAACAAGTAAACAACAGAGCTACAGAGCCAAGGCCACTTCCAGTCTAGGGAATATACCTGGGGAAAACTGAAAATCAATAAGAAAGAGCCACCTCCAAATTTAGGGCTGCACTGGCTACAAGAACCTCAACTTGGGTACACCTTAAATATCCCAGGAAATATAAAAATGGTTCAAAACATTGTGGTACTTACGTACGATGGAATATCCCTCAGCCATGAAATCAATGTCATAAGACCACTAGCAGCAAAGTGAGTGGATTCAGGTACGATGATTCTAAGTGAAATAAGTCACACAGAAAAAGAAACTTATCATAAGATATCACTTATGAAGATCCTGTAAACATGGCTACACGGGAACTAAGTTAGGAAAGAGAACAGAGTCTCACATTTAGAAAACACTCTTATGCCTGCATAAAGGGGGAGGAGAGGTGGGGTGATGCATAAAACCAGAGTTTGATATAAGCACAGGGACCGTTTCAAAAACCAACTTTGGAATAGACAAGACCTACACCTTCCTCAGTGAAAGAGACTCAAAACCCCATATTTCCCACAGAGGAATATATCTGACTAGTAAGAACCTTAAAACCTATGTATTGATATGTCTCCATAAGGGAATCAAGTGTGTCTAGAGTGGCATAAACATGGCAGCGAGAATCAGCTCAAACCCACTATAAAAAGGAATTTCAAAAGCAAAACCAAAAAACAGGGAAATTCTTTACAATTCCTTCAGGGTGTCTGAGGAAACCTGGAAAGACCCTATCTACAATGACAGCTGGATGTGGCATAAGGCTGGACACTTGGGACTGAGAGGATTGGTGAGATTGGGTGAGCACATGCAGACCCTTTCAAGCAATAATGCATGGCCCCCATTCCATGGGTCCCAACTCTCCAGGTTCAAGGGAATATTACTACAGCTATAACATGTACAGGAAACCTAGAGAATGGACACACTGTGAATACGAAAGGTTTCTAAAACTCAACGAATAGTCCCTCTCCTGGTGCTCCAGTTTGACTTTCCAACTGCCTTACTATCAATCTCCCAACTTGGAGAGACAGGCCCTTTAACCTCCTGGTTTGCACAGGTTCCCAATTTGGCAGAGGATGGAAGGGACGAGGGAGAACCCATGAGAGAGTAGCTGTTAGGCATTTGGACGGGCACATGTCACTCTAATTTCCCGGCAGGAAGAAGAATTAACCAAAGTCTCAGCCACCCACCGGGAACCAGTATAGGACATGATCCAAAATTTTGGACTTGCGTTCAGCTCACAAAAAACGAGTTGAGAAATGGAGCTCAGGGGCACAGCAATTCACAAACTGGCAGAGTGATAAAGGACAACTATCGTCCAAAAATCTGTTGAGGGAAGTCAACGAGGCGGACTTGAAAGCGAGGCAAAATAGCAGGAAACAGATTTCAAGAGGTACCTTGGAATCGCCTGTAAAGCACAGGAAGAGGGGCACAACTTGGACAATGGTGCACTTGGCCAAAAAGGGCGTATGCGTTTTCTCCTGAATATATTCAGGAGAAAACGCATACGCCCTTTTTGGCCAAGCAAGCAAGCGGGCAATGCAAATCTGCACTACAAAGAAGTATCACTTCCCACCGGTCAAAAGGGACATCCACAAAATGTGTAAAAACCAGAAAGGCAAGACAGGCCCTGGAAAACAGGGAGCCTTGTTATGCTGATGATCGGGATGTAAATTGCCAACTGCCTCACTGGAGGAGTGCATTGTGTTCCCTAAAACAAGTAAACAACAGAGCTACAGAGCCAAGGCCACTTCCAGTCTAGGGAATATACCTTGGGAAAACTGAAAATCAATAAGAAAGAGCCACCTCCAAATTTAGGGCTGCACTGACTACAAGAACCTCAACTTGGGTACACCTTAAATATCCCAGGAAATATAAAAATGGTTCAAAACATTGTGGTACTTACGTACGATGGAATATCCCTCAGCGATGAAATCAATGTCATAAGACCAGTAGCAGCAAAGTGAGTGGATTCAGGTACGATGATTCTAAGTGAAATAAGTCACACAGAAAAAGGAACTTATCATAAGATATCACTTATGAAGATCCTGTAAACATGGCTACACGTGAACTGAGTTAGGAAAGAGAACAGAGTCTCACATTTAGAAAACACTCTTATGCCTGCATAAAGGGGAAGGAGAGGTGGGGTGATGCATAAAACCAGAGTTTGATATAAGCACAGGGACCGTTTCAAAAACCAACTTTGGAATAGACAAGACCTACACCTTCCTCAGTGAAAGAGACTCAAAACCCCATATTTCCCGCAGAGGAATATATCTGACTAGTAAGAATCTTAAATCCTATGTATTGATATGTCTCCATAAGGGAATCAAGTGTGTCTAGAGTGGCATAAACATGGCAGCGAGAATCAGCTCAAACCCACTATAAAAAGGAATTTCAAAAGCAAAACCAAAAAACAGGGAAATTCTTTACAATTCCTTCAGGGTGTCTGAGGAAACCTGGAAAGACCCTATCTACAATGACAGCTGGATGTGGCATAAGGCTGGACACTTGGGACTGAGAGGATTGGTGAGATTGGGTGAGCAAATGCAGACCCTTTCAAGCAATAATGCATGGCCCCCATTCCATGGGTCCCAACTCTCCAGGTTCAAGGGAATATTACTACAGCTATAACATGTACAGGAAACCTAGAGAATGGACACACTGTGAATACGAAAGGTTTCTAAAACTCAACGAATAGTCCCTCTCCTGGTGCTCCAGTTTGACTTTCCAACTGCCTTACTATCAATCTCCCAACTTGGAGAGACAGGCCCTTTAACCTCCTGGTTTGCACAGGTTCCCAATTTGGCAGAGGATGGAAGGGACGAGGGAGAACCCATGAGAGAGTAGCTGTTAGGCATTTGGACGGGCACATGTCACTCTAATTTCCCGGCAGGAAGAAGAATTAACCAAAGTCTCAGCCACCCACCCGGAACCAGTATAGGACAGGATCCAAAATTTTGGACTTGTGTTCAGCTCACAAAAAAACGAGTTGAGAAATGGAGCTCAGGGGCACAGCAATTCACAAACTGGCAGAGTGATAAAGGACAACTATCGTCCAAAAATCTGTTGAGGGAAGTCAACGAGGCGGACTTGAAAGCGAGGCAAAATAGCAGGAAACAGATTTCAAGAGGTACCTTGGAATCGCCTGTAAAGCACAGGAAGAGGGGCACAACTTGGACAATGGTGCACTTGGCCAAAAAGGGCGTATGCGTTTTCTCCTGAATATATTCAGGAGAAAACGCATACGCCCTTTTTGGCCAAGCAAGCAAGCGGGCAATGCAAATCTGCACTACAAAGAAGTATCACTTCCCACCGGTCAAAAGGGACAGCCACAAAATGTGTAAAAACCAGAAAGGCAAGACAGGCCCTGGAGAACTGGGAGCCTTGTTATGCTGATGGGCGGGATGTAAATTGCCAACTGCCTCACTGGAGGAGTGCATTGTGTTCCCTAAAACAAGTAAACAACAGAGCTACAGAGCCAAGGCCACTTCCAGTCTAGGGAATATAACTTGGGAAAACTGAAAATCAATAACAAAGAGCCACCTCCAAATTTAGGACTGCACTGACTACAAGAACCTCAACTTGGGTACACCTTAAATATCCCAGGAAATATAAAAATGGTTCAAAACATTGTGGTACTTACGTACGTTGGAATATCCCTCAGCCATGAAATCAATGTCATAAGACCAGTAGCAGCAAAGTGAGTGGATTCAGGTATGATGATTCTAAGTGAAATAAGTCACACAGAAAAAGAAACTTATCATAAGATATCACTTATGAAGATCCTGTAAACATGGCTACACGTGAATTGAGTTAGGAAAGAGAACAGAGTCTCACATTTAGAAAACACTCTTATGCCTGCATAAAGGGGAAGGAGAGGTGGGGTGATGCATAAAACCAGAGTTTGATATAAGCACAGGGACCGTTTCAAAAACCAACTTTGGAATTGACAAGACCGACACCTTCCTCAGTGAAAGAGACTCAAAACCCCATATTTCCCACAGAGGAATATATCTGACTAGTAAGAATCTTAAAACCTATGTATTGATATGACTCCATGAGGGAATCAAGTGTGTCTAGAGTGGCATAAACATGGCAGCGAGAATCAGCTCAAACCCACTATAAAAAGGAATTTCAAAAGCAAAACCAAAAAACAGGGAAATTCTTTACAATTCCTTCAGGGTGTCTGAGGAAACCTGGAAAGACCCTATCTACAATGACAGCTGGATGTGGCATAAGGCTGGACACTTGGGACTGAGAGGATTGGTGAGATTGGGTGAGCCAATGCAGACCCTTTCAAGCAATAATGCATGGCCCCCATTCCATGGGTCCCAACTCTCCATGTTCAAGGGAATATTACTACAGCTATAACATGTACAGGAAACCTAGAGAATGGACACACTGTGAATACGAAAGGTTTCTAAAACTCAACGAATAGTCCCTCTCCTGGTGCTCCAGTTTGACTTTCCAACTGCCTTACTATCAATCTCCCAACTTGGAGAGACAGGCCCTTTAACCTCCTGGTTTGCACAGGTTCCCAATTTGGCAGAGGATGGAAGGGACGAGGGAGAACCCATGAGAGAGTAGCTGTTAGGCATTTGGACGGGCACATGTCACTCTAATTTCCCGGCAGGAAGAAGAATTAACCAAAGTCTCAGCCACCCACCGGGAACCAGTATAGGACATGATCCAAAATTTTGGACTTGTGTTCAGCTCACAAAAAAAGAGTTGAGAAATGGAGCTCAGGGGCACAGCAATTCACAAACTGGCAGAGTGATAAAGGACAACTATCGTCCAAAAATCTGTTGAGGGAAGTCAACGAGGCGGACTTGAAAGCGAGGCAAAATAGCAGGAAACAGATTTCAAGAGGTACCTTGGAATCGCCTGTAAAGCACAGGAAGAGGGGCACAACTTGGACAATGGTGCACTTGGCCAAAAAGGGCGTATGCGTTTTCTCCTGAATATATTCAGGAGAAAACGCATACGCCCTTTTTGGCCAAGCAAGCAAGCGGGCAATGCAAATCTGCACTACAAAGAAGTATCACTTCCCACCGGTCAAAAGGGACATCCACAAAATGTGTAAAAACCAGAAAGGCAAGACAGGCCCTGGAGAACTGGGAGCCTTGTTATGCTGATGGGCGGGATGTAAATTGCCAACTGCCTCACTGGAGGAGTGCATTGTGTTCCCTAAAACAAGTAAACAACAGAGCTACAGAGCCAAGGCCACTTCCAGTCTAGGGTATATACCTTGGGAAAACTGAAAATCAATAACAAAGAGCCACCTCCAAATTTAGGACTGCACTGACTACAAGAACCTCAACTTGGGTACACCTTAAATATCCCAGGAAATATAAAAATGGTTCAAAACATTGTGGTACTTACGTACGATGGAATATCCCTCAGCCATGAAATCAATGTCATAAGACCAGTAGCAGCAAAGTGAGTGGATTCAGGTATGATGATTCTAAGTGAAATAAGTCACACAGAAAAAGAAACTTATCATAAGATATCACTTATGAAGATCCTGTAAACATGGCTACACGTGAATTGAGTTAGGAAAGAGAACAGAGTCTCACATTTAGAAAACACTCTTATGCCTGCATAAAGGGGAAGGAGAGGTGGGGAGATGCATAAATCCAGAGTTTGATATAAGCACAGGGACCGTTTCAAAAACCAACTTTGGAATTGACAAGACCGACACCTTCCTCAGTGAAAGAGACACAAAACCCCATATTTCCCACAGAGGAATATATCTGACTAGTAAGAATCTTAAACCTATGTATTGATATGACTCCATGAGGGAATCAAGTGTGTCTAGAGTGGCATAAACATGGCAGCGAGAATCAGCTCAAACCCAGTATAAAAAGGAATTTCAAAAGCAAAACCAAAAAACAGGGAAATTCTTTACAATTCCTTCAGGGTGTCTGAGGAAACCTGGAAAGACCCTATCTACAATGACAGCTGGATGTGGCATAAGGCTGGACACTTGGGACTGAGAGGATTGGTGAGATTGGGTGAGCAAATGCAGACCCTTTCAAGCAATAATGCATGGCCCCCATTCCATGGGTCCCAACTCTCCAGGTTCAAGGGAATATTACTACAGCTATAACATGTACAGGAAACCTAGAGAATGGACACACTGTGAATACGAAAGGTTTCTAAAACTCAACGAATAGTCCCTCTCCTGGTGCTCCAGTTTGACTTTCCAACTGCCTTACTATCAATCTCCCAACTTGGAGAGACAGGCCCTTTAACCTCCTGGTTTGCACAGGTTCCCAATTTGGCAGAGGATGGAAGGGACGAGGGAGAACCCATGAGAGAGTAGCTGTTAGGCATTTGGACGGGCACATGTCACTCTAATTTCCCGGCAGGAAGAAGAATTAACCAAAGACTCAGCCACCCACCGGGAACCAGTATAGGACATGATCCAAAATTTTGGACTTGTGTTCAGCTCACAAAAAACGAGTTGAGAAATGGAGCTCAGGGGCACAGCAATTCACAAACTGGCAGAGTGATAAAGGACAACTATCGTCCAAAAATCTGTTGAGGGAAGTCAACGAGGCGGACTTGAAAGCGAGGGAAAATAGCAGGAAACAGATTTCAAGAGGTACCTTGGAATCGCCTGTAAAGCACAGGAAGAGGGGCACAACTTGGACAATGGTGCACTTGGCCAAAAAGGGCGTATGCGTTTTCTCCTGAATATATTCAGGAGAAAACGCATACGCCCTTTTTGGCCAAGCAAGCAAGCGGGCAATGCAAATCTGCACTACAAAGAAGTATCACTTCCCACCGGTCAAAAGGGACATCCACAAAATGTGTAAAAACCAGAAAGGCAAGACAGGCCCTGGAGAACTGGGAGCCTTGTTATGCTGATGGGCGGGATGTAAATTGCCAACTGCCTCCCTGGAGGAGTGCATTGTGTTCCCTAAAACAAGTAAACAACAGAGCTACAGAGCCAAGGCCACTTCCAGTCTAGGGAATATACCTTGGGAAAACTGAAAATCAATAAGAAAGAGCCACCTCCAAATTTAGGGCTGCACTGACTACAAGAACCTCAACTTGGGTACACCTTAAATATCCCAGGAAATATAAAAATGGTTCAAAACATTGTGGTACTTACGTACGATGGAATATCCCTCAGCCATGAAATCAATGTCATAAGACCAGAAGCAGCAAAGTGAGTGGATTCAGGTACGATGATTCTAAGTGAAATAAGTCACACAGAAAAAGGAACTTATCATAAGATATCACTTATGAAGATCCTGTAAACATGGCTACACGTGAACTGAGTTAGGAAAGAGAACAGAGTCTCACATTTAGAAAACAATCTTATGCCTGCATAAAGGGGATGGAGAGGTGGGGTGATGCATAAAACCAGAGTTTGATATAAGCACAGGGACCGTTCCAAAAACCAACTTTGGAATAGACAAGACCTACACCTTCCTCAGTGAAAGAGACTCAAAACCCCATATTTCCCGCAGCGGAATATATCTGACTAATAAGAATCTTAAAATCTATGTATTGATATGACTCCATGAGGGAATCAAGTGTGTCTAGAGTGGCATAAACATGGCAGCGAGAATCAGCTCAAACCCACTATAAAAAGGAATTTCAAAAGCAAAACCAAAAAACAGGGAAATTCTTTACAATTCCTTCAGGGTGTCTGAGGAAACCTGGAAAGACCCTATCTACAATGACAGCTGGATGTGGCATAAGGCTGGACACTTGGGACTGAGAGGATTGGTGAGATTGGGTGAGCAAATGCAGACCCTTTCAAGCAATAATGCATGGCCGCCATTCCATGGGTCCCATCTCTCCAGGTTCAAGGGAATATTACTACAGCTATAACATGTACAGGAAACCTAGAGAATGGACACACTGTGAATACGAAAGGTTTCTAAAACTCAACGAATAGTCCCTCTCCTGGTGCTCCAGTTTGACTTTCCAACTGCCTTACTATCAATCTCCCAACTTGGAGAGACAGGCCCTTTAACCTCCTGGTTTGCACAGGTTCCCAATTTGGCAGAGCATGGAAGGGACGAGGGAGAACCCATGAGAGAGTAGCTGTTAGGCATTTGGACGGGCACATGTCACTCTAATTTCCCGGCAGGAAGAAGAATTAACCAAAGTCTCAGCCACCCACCGGGAACCAGTATAGGACATGATCCAAAATTTTGGACTTGCGTTCAGCTCACAAAAAACGAGTTGAGAAATGGAGCTCAGGGGCACAGCAATTCACAAACTGGCAGAGTGATAAATGACAACTATCGTCCAAAAATCTGTTGAGGGAAGTCAACGAGGCGGACTTGAAAGCGAGGCAAAATAGAAGGAAACAGATTTCACGAGGTACCTTGGAATCGCCTGTAAAGCACAGGAAGAGGGGCACAACTTGGACAATGGTGCACTTGGCCAAAAAGGGTGTATGCGTTTTCTCCTGAATATATTCAGGAGAAAACGCATACGCCCTTTTTGGCCAAGCAAGCAAGCGGGCAATGCAAATCTGCACTACAAAGAAGTATCACTTCCCACCGGTCAAAAGGGACATCCACAAAATGTGTAAAAACCAGAAAGGCAAGACAGGCCCTGGAGAACAGGGAGCCTTGTTATGCTTATGATCGGGATGTAAATTGCCAACTGCCTCACTGGAGGAGTGCATTGTGTTCCCTAAAACAAGTAAACAACAGAGCTACAGAGCCAAGGACACTTCCAGTCTAGGGAATATACCTTGGGAAAACTGAAAATCAATAAGAAAGAGCCACCTCCAAATTTAGGGCTGCACTGACTACAAGAACCTCAACTTGGGTACACCTTAAATATCTCAGGAAATAGAAAAATGGTTCAAAAGATTGTGGTACTTACGTACGATGGAATATTCCTCAGCGATGAAATCAATCTCATAAGACCAGAAGCAGCAAAGTGAGTGGATTCAGGTACGATGATTCTAAGTGAAATAAGTCACACAGAAAAAGAAACTTATCATAAGATATCACTTATGAAGATCCTGTAAACATGGCTACACGTGAACTGAGTTAGGAAAGAGAACAGAGTCTCACATTTAGAAAACACTCTTATGCCCGCATAAAGGGGAAGGAGAGGTGGGGTGATGCATAAACCCAGAGTTTGATATAAGCACAGGGACCGTTTCAAAAACCAACTTTGGAATTGACAAGACCGACACCTTCCTCAGTGAAAGAGACTCAAAACCCCATATTTCCCACAGAGGAATATATCTGACTAGTAAGAACCTTAAAACCTATGTATTGATATGTCTCCATAAGGGAATCAAGTGTGTCTAGAGTGGCATAAACATGGCAGCGAGAATCAGCTCAAACCCACTATAAAAAGGAATTTCAAAAGCAAAACCAAAAAACAGGGAAATTCTTTACAATTCCTTCAGGGTGTCTGAGGAAACCTGGAAAGACCCTATCTACAATGACAGCTGGATGTGGCATAAGGCTGGACACTTGGGACTGAGAGGATTGGTGAGATTGGGTGAGCAAATGCAGACCCTTTCAAGCAATAATGCATGGCCCCCATTCCATGGGTCCCAACTCTCCAGGTTCAAGGGAATATTACTACAGCTATAACATGTACAGGAAACCTAGAGAATGGACACACTGTGAATACGAAAGGTTTCTAAAACTCAACGAATAGTCCCTCTCCTGGTGCTCCAGTTTGACTTTCCAACTGCCTTACTATCAATCTCCCAACTTGGAGAGACAGGCCTTTTAACCTCCTGGTTTGCACAGGTTCCCAATTTGGCAGAGGATGGAAGGGACGAGGGAGAACCCATGAGAGAGTAGCTGTTAGGCATTTGGACGGGCACATGTCACTCTAATTTCCCAGCAGGAAGAAGAATTAACCAAAGTCTCAGCCACCCACCGGGAACCAGTATAGGACAGGATCCAAAATTTTCGACTTGCGTTCAGCTCACAAAAAACGAGTTGAGAAATGTAGCTCAGGGGCACAGCAATTCACAAACTGGCAGAGTGATAAAGGACAACTATCGTCCAAAAATCTGTTGAGGGAAGTCAACGAGGCGGACTTGAAAGTGAGGCAAAATAGCAGGAAACAGATTTCAAGAGGTACGTTGGAATCGCCTGTAAAGCACAGGAAGAGGGGCACAACTTGGACAATGGTGCACTTGGCCAAAAAGGGCGTATGTGTTTTCTCCTGAATATATTCAGGAGAAAACGCATACGCCCTTTTTGGCCAAGCAAGCAATCGGGCAATGCAAATCTGCACTACAAAGAAGTATCACTTCCCACTGGTCAAAAGGGACATCCAAAAAATGTGTAAAAACCAGAAAGGCAAGACAGGCCCTGGAGAACAGGGAGCCTTGTTATGCTGATGGGTGGGATGTAAATTGCCAACTGCCTCACTGGAGGAGTGCATTGTGTTCCCTAAAACAAGTAAACAACAGAGCTACAGAGCCAAGGCCACTTCCAGTCTAGGGAATATACCTTGGGAAAACTGAAAATCAATAAGAAAGAGCCACCTCCAAATTTAGGGCTGCACTGGCTACAAGAACCTCAACTTGGGTACACCTTAAATATCCCAGGAAATATAAAAATGGTTCAAAACATTGTGGTACTTACGTACGATGGAATATCCCTCAGCCATGAAATCAATGTCATAAGACCAGTAGCAGCAAAGTGACTGGATTCAGGTACGATGATTCTAAGTGAAATAAGTCACACAGAAAAAGAAACTTATCATAAGATATCACTTATGAAGATCCTGTAAACATGGCTACACGTGAACTGAGTTAGGAAAGAGAACAGAGTCTCACATTTAGAAAACACTCTTATGCCTGCATAAAGGGGAAGGAGAGGTGGGGTGATGCATAAAACCAGAGTTTGATATAAGCACAGGGACCGTTTCAAAAACCAACTTTGGAATTGACAAGACCGACACCTTCCTTAGTGAAAGAGACTCAAAACCCCATATTTCCCACAGAGGAATATATCTGACTAGTAAGAATCTTAAAACCTATGTATTGATATGTCTCCATAAGGGAATCAAGTGTGTCTAGAGTGGCATAAACATGGAAGGGAGAATCAGCTCAAACCCACTATAAAAAGGAATTTCAAAAGCAAAACCAAAAAACAGGGAAATTCTTTACAATTCCTTCAGGGTGTCTGAGGAAACCTGGAAAGACCCTATCTACAATGACAGCTGGATGTGGCATAAGGCTGGACACTTGGGACTGAGAGGATTGGTGAGATTGGGTGAGCAAATGCAGACCCTTTCAAGCAATAATGCATGGCCCCCATTCCATGGGTCCCAACTCTCCAGGTTCAAGGGAATATTACTACAGCTATAACATGTACAGGAAACCTAGAGAATGGACACACTGTGAATACGAAAGGTTTCTAAAACTCAACGAATAGTCCCTCTCCTGGTGCTCCAGTTTGACTTTCCAACTGCCTTACTATCAATCTCCCAACTTGGAGAGACAGGCCCTTAAACCTCCTGGTTTGCACAGGTTCCCAATTTGGCAGAGGATGGAAGGGACAAGGGAGAACCCATGAGAGAGTAGCTGTTAGGCATTTGGACGGGCACATGTCACTCTAATTTCCCGGCAGGAAGAAGAATTAACCAAAGTCTCAGCCACCCACCGGGAACCAGTATAGGACATGATCAAAAATTTTGGACTTGCGTTCAGCTCACAAAAAACGAGTTGAGAAATGGAGCTCAGGGGCACAGCAATTCACAAACTGGCAGAGTGATAAAGGACAACTATCGTCCAAAAATCTGTTGAGGGAAGTCAACGAGGCGAACTTGAAAGTGAGGCAAAATAGCAGGAAACAGATTTCAAGAGGTACGTTGGAATCGCCTGTAAAGCACAGGAAGAGGGGCACAACTTGGACAATGGTGCACTTGGCCAAAAAGGGCGTATGCGTTTTCTCCTGAATATATTCAGGAGAAAACACATACGCCCTTTTTGGCCAAGCAAACAAGCGGGCAATGCAAATCTGCACTACAAAGAAGTATCACTTCCCACCGGTCAAAAGGGACATCCACAAAATGTGTAAAAACCAGAAAGGCAAGACAGGCCCTGGAGAACTGGGAGCCTTGTTATGCTGATGGGCGGGATGTAAATTGCCAACTGCCTCACTGGAGGAGTGCATTGTGTTCCCTAAAACAAGTAAACAACAGAGCTACAGAGCCAAGGCCACTTCCAGTCTAGGGAATATACCTTGGGAAAACTGAAAATCAATAAGAAAGAGCCAGCTCCAAATTTAGGGCTGCACTGACTACAAGAACCTCAACTTGGGTACACCTTAAATATCCCAGGAAATATAAAAATGGTTCAAAACATTGTGGTACTTACGTACGATGGAATATCCCTCAGCGATGAAATCAATCTCATAAGACCAGAAGGAGCAAAGTGAGTGGATTCAGGTACGATGATTCTAAGTGAAATAAGTCACACAGAAAAAGAAACTTATCATAAGATATCACTTATGAAGATCCTGTAAACATGGCTACACGTGAACTGAGTTAGGAAAGAGAACAGAGTCTCACATTTAGAAAACACTCTTATGGCTGCATAAAGGGGAAGGAGAGGTGGGGTGATGCATAAAACCAGAGTTTGATATAAGCACAGGGACCGTTCCAAAAACCAACTTTGGAATAGACAAGACCTACACCTTCCTCAGTGAAAGAGACTCAAAACCCCATATTTCCCGCAGAGGAATATATCTGACTAGTAAGAATCTTAAAAGCTATGTATTGATATGACTCCATAAGGGAATCAAGTGTGTCTAGAGTGGCATAAACATGGCAGCGAGAATCAGCTCAAACCCACTATAAAAAGGAATTTCAAAAGCAAAACCAAAAAACAGGGAAATTCTTTACAATTCCTTCAGGGTGTCTGAGGAAACCTGGAAAGACCTTATCTACAATGACAGCTGGATGTGGCATAAGGCTGGACACTTGGGACTGAGAGGATTGGTGAGATTGGGTGAGCGAATGCAGACCCTTTCAAGCAATAATGCATGGCCCCCATTCCATGGGTCCCAACTCTCCAGGTTCAAGGGAATATTACTACAGCTATAACATGTACAGGAAACCTAGAGAATGGACACACTGTGAATACGAAAGGTTTCTAAAACTCAACGAATAGTCCCTCTCCTGGTGCTCCAGTTTGACTTTCCAACTGCCTTACTATCAATCTCCCAACTTGGAGAGACAGGCCCTTTAACCTCCTGGTTTGCACAGGTTCCCAATTTGGCAGAGGATGGAAGGGACGAGGGAGAACCCATGAGAGAGTAGCTGTTAGGCATTTGGACGGGCACATGTCACTCTAATTTCCCGGCAGGAAGAAGAATTAACCAAAGTCTCAGCCACCCACCGGGAACCAGTATAGGACATGATCCAAAATTTTGGACTTGCGTTCAGCTCACAAAAAACGAGTTGAGAAATGGAGCTCAGGGGCACAGCAATTCACAAACTGGCAGAGTGATAAAGGACAACTATCGTCCAAAAATCTGTTGAGGGAAGTCAACGAGGCGGACTTGAAAGCGAGGCAAAATAGCAGGAAACAGATTTCAAGAGGTACCTTGGAATCGCCTGTAAAGCACAGGAAGAGGGGCACAACTTGGACAATGGTGCACTTGGCCAAAAAGGGCGTATGCGTTTTCTCCTGAATATATTCAGGAGAAAACGCATACGCCCTTTTTGGCCAAGCAAGCAAGCGGGCAATGCAAATCTGCACTACAAAGAAGTATCACTTCCCACCGGTCAAAAGGGACATCCACAAAATGTGTAAAAACCAGAAAGGCAAGACAGGCCCTGGAGAACTGGGAGCCTTGTTATGCTGATGGGCGGGATGTAAATTGCC
This sequence comes from Mesoplodon densirostris, assembly GCF_025265405.1. Lineage (NCBI taxonomy): Eukaryota > Metazoa > Chordata > Mammalia > Artiodactyla > Ziphiidae > Mesoplodon > Mesoplodon densirostris. The sequence continues at coordinate 136,536,923 of NC_082666.1, read as the reverse complement.
AACTGCCTCACTGGAGGAGTGCATTGTGTTCCCTAAAACAAGTAAACAACAGAGCTACAGAGCCAAGGCCACTTCCAGTCTAGGGAATATACCTTGGGAAAACTGAAAATCAATAAGAAAGAGCCACCTCCAAATTTAGGGCTGCACTGACTACAAGAACCTCAACTTGGGTACACCTTAAATATCCCAGGAAATATAAAAATGGTTCAAAACATTGTGGTACTTACGTACGATGGAATATCCCTCAGCCATGAAATCAATGTCATAAGACCAGAAGCAGCAAAGTGAGTGGATTCAGGTACGATGATTCTAAGTGAAATAAGTCACACAGAAAAAGGAACTTATCATAAGATATCACTTATGAAGATCCTGTAAACATGGCTACACGTGAACTGAGTTAGGAAAGAGAACAGAGTCTCACATTTAGAAAACACGCTTATGCCTGCATAAAGGGGATGGAGAGGTGGGGTGATGCATAAAACCAGAGTTTGATATAAGCACAGGGACCGTTCCAAAAACCAACTTTGGAATAGACAAGACCTACACCTTCCTCAGTGAAAGAGACTCAAAACCCCATATTTCCCGCAGCGGAATATATCTGACTAGTAAGAATCTTAAAATCTATGTATTGATATGACTCCATGAGGGAATCAAGTGTGTCTAGAGTGGCATAAACATGGCAGCGAGAATCAGCTCAAACCCACTATAAAAAGGAATTTCAAAAGCAAAACCAAAAAACAGGGAAATTCTTTACAATTCCTTCAGGGTGTCTGAGGAAACCTGGAAAGACCCTATCTACAATGACAGCTGGATGTGGCATAAGGCTGGACACTTGGGACTGAGAGGATTGGTGAGATTGGGTGAGCAAATGCAGACCCTTTCAAGCAATAATGCATGGCCCCCATTCCATGGGTCCCAACTCTCCAGGTTCAAGGGAATATTACTACAGCTATAACATGTACAGGAAACCTAGAGAATGGACACACTGTGAATACGAAAGGTTTCTAAAACTCAACGAATAGTCCCTCTCCTGGTGCTCCAGTTTGACTTTCCAATTGCCTTACTATCAATCTCCCAACTTGGAGAGACAGGCCCTTTAACCTCCTGGTTTGCACAGGTTCCCAATTTGGCAGAGCATGGAAGGGACGAGGGAGAACCCATGAGAGAGTAGCTGTTAGGCATTTGGACGGGCACATGTCACTCTAATTTCCCGGCAGGAAGAAGAATTAACCAAAGTCTCAGCCACCCACCGGGAACCAGTATAGGACATGATCCAAAATTTTCGACTTGCGTTCAGCTCACAAAAAACGAGTTGAGAAATGGAGCTCAGGGGCACAGCAATTCACAAACTGGCAGAGTGATAAATGACAACTATCGTCCAAAAATCTGTTGAGGGAAGTCAACGAGGCGGACTTGAAAGCGAGGCAAAATAGAAGGAAACAGATTTCACGAGGTACCTTGGAATCGCCTGTAAAGCACAGGAAGAGGGGCACAACTTGGACAATGGTGCACTTGGCCAAAAAGGGTGTATGCGTTTTCTCCTGAATATATTCAGGAGAAAACGCATACGCCCTTTTTGGCCAAGCAAGCAAGCGGGCAATGCAAATCTGCACTACAAAGAAGTATCACTTCCCACCGGTCAAAAGGGACATCCACAAAATGTGTAAAAACCAGAAAGGCAAGACAGGCCCTGGAGAACAGGGAGCCTTGTTATGCTGATGATCGGGATGTAAATTGCCAACTGCCTCACTGGAGGAGTGCATTGTGTTCCCTAAAACAAGTAAACAACAGAGCTACAGAGCCAAGGCCACTTCCAGTCTAGGGAATATACCTTGGGAAAACTGAAAATCAATAAGAAAGAGCCACCTCCAAATTTAGGGCTGCACTGACTACAAGAACCTCAACTTGGGTACACCTTAAATATCCCAGGAAATATAAAAATGGTTCAAAACATTGTGGTACTTACGTACGATGGAATATCCCTCAGCGATGAAATCAATCTCATAAGACCAGAAGCAGCAAAGTGAGTGGATTCAGGTACGATGATTCTAAGTGAAATAAGTCACACAGAAAAAGAAACTTATCATAAGATATCACTTATGAAGATCCTGTAAACATGGCTACACGTGAACTGAGTTAGGAAAGAGAACAGAGTCTCACATTTAGAAAACACTCTTATGCCCGCATAAAGGGGAAGGAGAGGTGGGGTGATGCATAAACCCAGAGTTTGATATAAGCACAGGGACCGTTTCAAAAACCAACTTTGGAATTCACAAGACCGACACCTTCCTCAGTGAAAGAGACTCAAAACCCCATATTTCCCACAGAGGAATATATCTGACTAGTAAGAACCTTAAAACCTATGTATTGATATGTCTCCATAAGGGAATCAAGTGTGTCTAGAGTGGCATAAACATGGCAGCGAGAATCAGCTCAAACCCACTATAAAAAGGAATTTCAAAAGCAAAACCAAAAAACAGGGAAATTCTTTACAATTCCTTCAGGGTGTCTGAGGAAACCTGGAAAGACCCTATCTACAATGACAGCTGGATGTGGCATAAGGCTGGACACTTGGGACTGAGAGGATTGGTGAGATTGGGTGAGCAAATGCAGACCCTTTCAAGCAATAATGCATGGCCCCCATTCCATGGGTCCCAACTCTCCAGGTTCAAGGGAATATTACTACAGCTATAACATGTACAGGAAACCTAGAGAATGGACACACTGTGAATACGAAAGGTTTCTAAAACTCAACGAATAGTCCCTCTCCTGGTGCTCCAGTTTGACTTTCCAACTGCCTTACTATCAATCTCCCAACTTGGAGAGACAGGCCCTTTAACCTCCTGGTTTGCACAGGTTCCCAATTTGGCAGAGGATGGAAGGGACGAGGGAGAACCCATGAGAGAGTAGCTGTTAGGCATTTGGACGGGCACATGTCACTCTAATTTCCCGGCAGGAAGAAGAATTAACCAAAGTCTCAGCCACCCACCGGGAACCAGTATAGGACAGGATCCAAAATTTTGGACTTGCGTTCAGCTCACAAAAAACGAGTTGAGAAATGGAGCTCAGGGGCACAGCAATTCACAAACTGGCAGAGTGATAAAGGACAACTATCGTCCAAAAATCTGTTGAGGGAAGTCAACGAGGCGGACTTGAAAGTGAGGCAAAATAGCAGGAAACAGATTTCAAGAGGTACGTTGGAATCGCCTGTAAAGCACAGGAAGAGGGGCACAACTTGGACAATGGTGCACTTGGCCAAAAAGGGCGTATGTGTTTTCTCCTGAATATATTCAGGAGAAAACGCATACGCCCTTTTTGGCCAAGCAAGCAATCGGGCAATGCAAATCTGCACTACAAAGAAGTATCACTTCCCACTGGTCAAAAGGGACATCCAAAAAATGTGTAAAAAACAGAAAGGCAAGACAGGCCCTGGAGAACAGGGAGCCTTGTTATGCTGATGGGTGGGATGTAAATTGCCAACTGCCTCACTGGAGGAGTGCATTGTGTTCCCTAAAACAAGTAAACAACAGAGCTACAGAGCCAAGGCCACTTCCAGTCTAGGGAATATACCTTGGGAAAACTGAAAATCAATAAGAAAGAGCCACCTCCAAATTTAGGGCTGCACTGGCTACAAGAACCTCAACTTGGGTACACCTTAAATATCCCAGGAAATATAAAAATGGTTCAAAACATTGTGGTACTTACGTACGATGGAATATCCCTCAGCCATGAAATCAATGTCATAAGACCAGTAGCAGCAAAGTGACTGGATTCAGGTACGATGATTCTAAGTGAAATAAGTCACACAGAAAAAGAAACTTATCATAAGATATCACTTATGAAGATCCTGTAAACATGGCTACACGTGAACTGAGTTAGGAAAGAGAACAGAGTCTCACATTTAGAAAACACTCTTATGCCCGCATAAAGGGGAAGGAGAGGTGGGGTGATGCATAAACCCAGAGTTTGATATAAGCACAGGGACCGTTTCAAAAACCAACTTTGGAATTGACAAGACCGACACCTTCCTCAGTGAAAGAGACTCAAAACCCCATATTTCCCACAGAGGAATATATCTGACTAGTAAGAACCTTAAAACCTATGTATTGATATGTCTCCATAAGGGAATCAAGTGTGTCTAGAGTGGCATAAACATGGCAGCGAGAATCAGCTCAAACCCACTATAAAAAGGAATTTCAAAAGCAAAACCAAAAAACAGGGAAATTCTTTACAATTCCTTCAGGGTGTCTGAGGAAACCTGGAAAGACCCTATCTACAATGACAGCTGGATGTGGCATAAGGCTGGACACTTGGGACTGAGAGGATTGGTGAGATTGGGTGAGCAAATGCAGACCCTTTCAAGCAATAATGCATGGCCCCCATTCCATGGGTCCCAACTCTCCAGGTTCAAGGGAATATTACTACAGCTATAACATGTACAGGAAACCTAGAGAATGGACACACTGTGAATACGAAAGGTTTCTAAAACTCAACGAATAGTCCCTCTCCTGGTGCTCCAGTTTGACTTTCCAACTGCCTTACTATCAATCTCCCAACTTGGAGAGACAGGCCCTTTAACCTCCTGGTTTGCACAGGTTCCCAATTTGGCAGAGGATGGAAGGGACGAGGGAGAACCCATGAGAGAGTAGCTGTTAGGCATTTGGACGGGCACATGTCACTCTAATTTCCCGGCAGGAAGAAGAATTAACCAAAGTCTCAGCCACCCACCGGGAACCAGTATAGGACAGGATCCAAAATTTTGGACTTGCGTTCAGCTCACAAAAAACGAGTTGAGAAATGGAGCTCAGGGGCACAGCAATTCACAAACTGGCAGAGTGATAAAGGACAACTATCGTCCAAAAATCTGTTGAGGGAAGTCAACGAGGCGGACTTGAAAGTGAGGCAAAATAGCAGGAAACAGATTTCAAGAGGTACGTTGGAATCGCCTGTAAAGCACAGGAAGAGGGGCACAACTTGGACAATGGTGCACTTGGCCAAAAAGGGCGTATGTGTTTTCTCCTGAATATATTCAGGAGAAAACGCATACGCCCTTTTTGGCCAAGCAAGCAATCGGGCAATGCAAATCTGCACTACAAAGAAGTATCACTTCCCACTGGTCAAAAGGGACATCCAAAAAATGTGTAAAAAACAGAAAGGCAAGACAGGCCCTGGAGAACAGGGAGCCTTGTTATGCTGATGGGTGGGATGTAAATTGCCAACTGCCTCACTGGAGGAGTGCATTGTGTTCCCTAAAACAAGTAAACAACAGAGCTACAGAGCCAAGGCCACTTCCAGTCTAGGGAATATACCTTGGGAAAACTGAAAATCAATAAGAAAGAGCCACCTCCAAATTTAGGGCTGCACTGGCTACAAGAACCTCAACTTGGGTACACCTTAAATATCCCAGGAAATATAAAAATGGTTCAAAACATTGTGGTACTTACGTACGATGGAATATCCCTCAGCCATGAAATCAATGTCATAAGACCAGTAGCAGCAAAGTGACTGGATTCAGGTACGATGATTCTAAGTGAAATAAGTCACACAGAAAAAGAAACTTATCATAAGATATCACTTATGAAGATCCTGTAAACATGGCTACACGTGAACTGAGTTAGGAAAGAGAACAGAGTCTCACATTTAGAAAACACTCTTATGCCTGCATAAAGGGGAAGGAGAGGTGGGGTGATGCATAAAACCAGAGTTTGATATAAGCACAGGGACCGTTTCAAAAACCAACTTTGGAATTGACAAGACCGACACCTTCCTTAGTGAAAGAGACTCAAAACCCCATATTTCCCACAGAGGAATATATCTGACTAGTAAGAATCTTAAAACCTATGTATTGATATGTCTCCATAAGGGAATCAAGTGTGTCTAGAGTGGCATAAACATGGAAGGGAGAATCAGCTCAAACCCACTATAAAAAGGAATTTCAAAAGCAAAACCAAAAAACAGGGAAATTCTTTACAATTCCTTCAGGGTGTCTGAGGAAACCTGGAAAGACCCTATCTACAATGACAGCTGGATGTGGCATAAGGCTGGACACTTGGGACTGAGAGGATTGGTGAGATTGGGTGAGCAAATGCAGACCCTTTCAAGCAATAATGCATGGCCCCCATTCCATGGGTCCCAACTCTCCAGGTTCAAGGGAATATTACTACAGCTATAACATGTACAGGAAACCTAGAGAATGGACACACTGTGAATACGAAAGGTTTCTAAAACTCAACGAATAGTCCCTCTCCTGGTGCTCCAGTTTGACTTTCCAACTGCCTTACTATCAATCTCCCAACTTGGAGAGACAGGCCCTTAAACCTCCTGGTTTGCACAGGTTCCCAATTTGGCAGAGGATGGAAGGGACAAGGGAGAACCCATGAGAGAGTAGCTGTTAGGCATTTGGACGGGCACATGTCACTCTAATTTCCCGGCAGGAAGAAGAATTAACCAAAGTCTCAGCCACCCACCGGGAACCAGTATAGGACATGATCAAAAATTTTGGACTTGCGTTCAGCTCACAAAAAACGAGTTGAGAAATGGAGCTCAGGGGCACAGCAATTCACAAACTGGCAGAGTGATAAAGGACAACTATCGTCCAAAAATCTGTTGAGGGAAGTCAACGAGGCGAACTTGAAAGTGAGGCAAAATAGCAGGAAACAGATTTCAAGAGGTACGTTGGAATCGCCTGTAAAGCACAGGAAGAGGGGCACAACTTGGACAATGGTGCACTTGGCCAAAAAGGGCGTATGCGTTTTCTCCTGAATATATTCAGGAGAAAACACATACGCCCTTTTTGGCCAAGCAAACAAGCGGGCAATGCAAATCTGCACTACAAAGAAGTATCACTTCCCACCGGTCAAAAGGGACATCCACAAAATGTGTAAAAACCAGAAAGGCAAGACAGGCCCTGGAGAACTGGGAGCCTTGTTATGCTGATGGGCGGGATGTAAATTGCCAACTGCCTCACTGGAGGAGTGCATTGTGTTCCCTAAAACAAGTAAACAACAGAGCTACAGAGCCAAGGCCACTTCCAGTCTAGGGAATATACCTTGGGAAAACTGAAAATCAATAAGAAAGAGCCAGCTCCAAATTTAGGGCTGCACTGACTACAAGAACCTCAACTTGGGTACACCTTAAATATCCCAGGAAATATAAAAATGGTTCAAAACATTGTGGTACTTACGTACGATGGAATATCCCTCAGCGATGAAATCAATCTCATAAGACCAGAAGCAGCAAAGTGAGTGGATTCAGGTACGATGATTCTAAGTGAAATAAGTCACACAGAAAAAGAAACTTATCATAAGATATCACTTATGAAGATCCTGTAAACATGGCTACACGTGAACTGAGTTAGGAAAGAGAACAGAGTCTCACATTTAGAAAACACTCTTATGGCTGCATAAAGGGGAAGGAGAGGTGGGGTGATGCATAAAACCAGAGTTTGATATAAGCACAGGGACCGTTCCAAAAACCAACTTTGGAATAGACAAGACCTACACCTTCCTCAGTGAAAGAGACTCAAAACCCCATATTTCCCGCAGAGGAATATATCTGACTAGTAAGAATCTTAAAAGCTATGTATTGATATGACTCCATAAGGGAATCAAGTGTGTCTAGAGTGGCATAAACATGGCAGCGAGAATCAGCTCAAACCCACTATAAAAAGGAATTTCAAAAGCAAAACCAAAAAACAGGGAAATTCTTTACAATTCCTTCAGGGTGTCTGAGGAAACCTGGAAAGACCTTATCTACAATGACAGCTGGATGTGGCATAAGGCTGGACACTTGGGACTGAGAGGATTGGTGAGATTGGGTGAGCGAATGCAGACCCTTTCAAGCAATAATGCATGGCCCCCATTCCATGGGTCCCAACTCTCCAGGTTCAAGGGAATATTACTACAGCTATAACATGTACAGGAAACCTAGAGAATGGACACACTGTGAATACGAAAGGTTTCTAAAACTCAACGAATAGTCCCTCTCCTGGTGCTCCAGTTTGACTTTCCAACTGCCTTACTATCAATCTCCCAACTTGGAGAGACAGGCCCTTTAACCTCCTGGTTTGCACAGGTTCCCAATTTGGCAGAGGATGGAAGGGACGAGGGAGAACCCATGAGAGAGTAGCTGGTAGGCATTTGGACGGGCACATGTCACTCTAATTTCCCGGCAGGAAGAAGAATTAACCAAAGTCTCAGCCACCCACCGGGAACCAGTATAGGACATGATCCAAAATTTTGGACTTGTGTTCAGCTCACAAAAAACGAGTTGAGAAATGGAGCTCAGGGGCACAGCAATTCACAAACTGGCAGAGTGATAAAGGACAACTATCGTCCAAAAATCTGTTGAGGGAAGTCAACGAGGCGGACTTGAAAGCGAGGCAAAATAGCAGGAAACAGATTTCAAGAGGTACCTTGGAATCGCCTGTAAAGCACAGGAAGAGGGGCACAACTTGGACAATGGTGCACTTGGCCAAAAAGGGCGTATGCGTTTTCTCCTGAATATATTCAGGAGAAAACGCATACGCCCTTTTTGGCCAAGCAAGCAAGCGGGCAATGCAAATCTGCACTACAAAGAAGTATCACTTCCCACCGGTCAAAAGGGACATCCACAAAATGTGTAAAAACCAGAAAGGCAAGACAGGCCCTGGAGAACTGGGAGCCTTGTTATGCTGATGGGCGGGATGTAAATTGCCAACTGCCTCACTGGAGGAGTGCATTGTGTTCCCTAAAACAAGTAAACAACAGAGCTACAGAGCCAAGGCCACTTCCAGTCTAGGGAATATACCTTGGGAAAACTGAAAATCAATAAGAAAGAGCCACCTCCAAATTTAGGGCTGCACTGACTACAAGAACCTCAACTTGGGTACACCTTAAATATCCCAGGAAATATAAAAATGGTTCAAAACATTGTGGTACTTACGTACGATGGAATATCCCTCAGCGATGAAATCAATCTCATAAGACCAGAAGCAGCAAAGTGAGTGGATTCAGGTACGATGATTCTAAGTGAAATAAGTCACACAGAAAAAGAAACTTATCATAAGATATCACTTATGAAGATCCTGTAAACATGGCTACACGTGAACTGAGTTAGGAAAGAGAACAGAGTCTCACATTTAGAAAACACTCTTATGGCTGCATAAAGGGGAAGGAGAGGTGGGGTGATGCATAAAACCAGAGTTTGATATAAGCACAGGGACCGTTCCAAAAACCAACTTTGGAATAGACAAGACCTACACCTTCCTCAGTGAAAGAGACTCAAAACCCCATATTTCCCGCAGAGGAATATATCTGACTAGTAAGAATCTTAAAAGCTATGTATTGATATGACTCCATAAGGGAATCAAGTGTGTCTAGAGTGGCATAAACATGGCAGCGAGAATCAGCTCAAACCCACTATAAAAAGGAATTTCAAAAGCAAAACCAAAAAACAGGGAAATTCTTTACAATTCCTTCAGGGTGTCTGAGGAAACCTGGAAAGACCTTATCTACAATGACAGCTGGATGTGGCATAAGGCTGGACACTTGGGACTGAGAGGATTGGTGAGATTGGGTGAGCGAATGCAGACCCTTTCAAGCAATAATGCATGGCCCCCATTCCATGGGTCCCAACTCTCCAGGTTCAAGGGAATATTACTACAGCTATAACATGTACAGGAAACCTAGAGAATGGACACACTGTGAATACGAAAGGTTTCTAAAACTCAACGAATAGTCCCTCTCCTGGTGCTCCAGTTTGACTTTCCAACTGCCTTACTATCAATCTCCCAACTTGGAGAGACAGGCCCTTTAACCTCCTGGTTTGCACAGGTTCCCAATTTGGCAGAGGATGGAAGGGACGAGGGAGAACCCATGAGAGAGTAGCTGGTAGGCATTTGGACGGGCACATGTCACTCTAATTTCCCGGCAGGAAGAAGAATTAACCAAAGTCTCAGCCACCCACCGGGAACCAGTATAGGACATGATCCAAAATTTTGGACTTGTGTTCAGCTCACAAAAAACGAGTTGAGAAATGGAGCTCAGGGGCACAGCAATTCACAAACTGGCAGAGTGATAAAGGACAACTATCGTCCAAAAATCTGTTGAGGGAAGTCAACGAGGCGGACTTGAAAGCGAGGCAAAATAGCAGGAAACAGATTTCAAGAGGTACCTTGGAATCGCCTGTAAAGCACAGGAAGAGGGGCACAACTTGGACAATGGTGCACTTGGCCAAAAAGGGCGTATGCGTTTTCTCCTGAATATATTCAGGAGAAAACGCATATGCCCTTTTTGGCCAAGCAAGCAAGCGGGCAATGCAAATCTGCACTACAAAGAAGTATCACTTCCCACCGGTCAAAAGGGACATCCACAAAATGTGTAAAAACCAGAAAGGCAAGACAGGCCCTGGAGAACTGGGAGCCTTGTTATGCTGATGGGCGGGATGTAAATTGCCAACTGCCTCACTGGAGGAGTGCATTGTGTTCCCTAAAACAAGTAAACAACAGAGCTACAGAGCCAAGGCCACTTCCAGTCTAGGGAATATACCTTGGGAAAACTGAAAATCAATAAGAAAGAGCCACCTCCAAATTTAGGGCTGCACTGACTACAAGAACCTCAACTTGGGTACACCTTAAATATCCCAGGAAATATAAAAATGGTTCAAAACATTGTGGTACTTACGTACGATGGAATATCCCTCAGCCATGAAATCAATGTCATAAGACCAGAAGCAGCAAAGTGAGTGGATTCAGGTACGATGATTCTAAGTGAAATAAGTCACACAGAAAAAGGAACTTATCATAAGATATCACTTATGAAGATCCTGTAAACATGGCTACACGTGAACTGAGTTAGGAAAGAGAACAGAGTCTCACATTTAGAAAACACGCTTATGCCTGCATAAAGGGGATGGAGAGGTGGGGTGATGCATAAAACCAGAGTTTGATATAAGCACAGGGACCGTTCCAAAAACCAACTTTGGAATAGACAAGACCTACACCTTCCTCAGTGAAAGAGACTCAAAACCCCATATTTCCCGCAGCGGAATATATCTGACTAGTAAGAATCTTAAAATCTATGTATTGATATGACTCCATGAGGGAATCAAGTGTGTCTAGAGTGGCATAAACATGGCAGCGAGAATCAGCTCAAACCCACTATAAAAAGGAATTTCAAAAGCAAAACCAAAAAACAGGGAAATTCTTTACAATTCCTTCAGGGTGTCTGAGGAAACCTGGAAAGACCCTATCTACAATGACAGCTGGATGTGGCATAAGGCTGGACACTTGGGACTGAGAGGATTGGTGAGATTGGGTGAGCAAATGCAGACCCTTTCAAGCAATAATGCATGGCCCCCATTCCATGGGTCCCAACTCTCTAGGTTCAAGGGAATATTACTACAGCTATAACATGTACAGGAAACCTAGAGAATGGACACACTGTGAATACGAAAGGTTTCTAAAACTCAACGAATAGTCCCTCTCCTGGTGCTCCAGTTTGACTTTCCAATTGCCTTACTATCAATCTCCCAACTTGGAGAGACAGGCCCTTTAACCTCCTGGTTTGCACAGGTTCCCAATTTGGCAGAGCATGGAAGGGACGAGGGAGAACCCATGAGAGAGTAGCTGTTAGGCATTTGGACGGGCACATGTCACTCTAATTTCCCGGCAGGAAGAAGAATTAACCAAAGTCTCAGCCACCCACCGGGAACCAGTATAGTACATGATCCAAAATTTTGGACTTGCGTTCAGCTCACAAAAAACGAGTTGAGAAATGGAGCTCAGGGGCACAGCAATTCACAAACTGGCAGAGTGATAAATGACAACTATCGTCCAAAAATCTGTTGAGGGAAGTCAACGAGGCGGACTTGAAAGCGAGGCAAAATAGAAGGAAACAGATTTCACGAGGTACCTTGGAATCGCCTGTAAAGCACAGGAAGAGGGGCACAACTTGGACAATGGTGCACTTGGCCAAAAAGGGTGTATGCGTTTTCTCCTGAATATATTCAGGAGAAAACGCATACACCCTTTTTGGCCAAGCAAGCAAGCGGGCAATGCAAATCTGCACTACAAAGAAGTATCACTTCCCACCGGTCAAAAGGGACATCCACAAAATGTGTAAAAACCAGAAAGGCAAGACAGGCCCTGGAGAACAGGGAGCCTTGTTATGCTGATGATCGGGATGTAAATTGCCAACTGCCTCACTGGAGGAGTGCATTGTGTTCCCTAAAACAAGTAAACAACAGAGCTACAGAGCCAAGGCCACTTCCAGTCTAGGGAATATACCTTGGGAAAACTGAAAATCAATAAGAAAGAGCCACCTCCAAATTTAGGGCTGCACTGACTACAAGAACCTCAACTTGGGTACACCTTAAATATCCCAGGAAATATAAAAATGGTTCAAAACATTGTGGTACTTACGTACGATGGAATATCCCTCAGCGATGAAATCAATCTCATAAGACCAGAAGCAGCAAAGTGAGTGGATTCAGGTACGATGATTCTAAGTGAAATAAGTCACACAGAAAAAGAAACTTATCATAAGATATCACTTATGAAGATCCTGTAAACATGGCTACACGTGAACTGAGTTAGGAAAGAGAACAGAGTCTCACATTTAGAAAACACTCTTATGCCCGCATAAAGGGGAAGGAGAGGTGGGGTGATGCATAAACCCAGAGTTTGATATAAGCACAGGGACCGTTTCAAAAACCAACTTTGGAATTGACAAGACCGACACCTTCCTCAGTGAAAGAGACTCAAAACCCCATATTTCCCACAGAGGAATATATCTGACTAGTAAGAACCTTAAAACCTATGTATTGATATGTCTCCATAAGGGAATCAAGTGTGTCTAGAGTGGCATAAACATGGCAGCGAGAATCAGCTCAAACCCACTATAAAAAGGAATTTCAAAAGCAAAACCAAAAAACAGGGAAATTCTTTACAATTCCTTCAGGGTGTCTGAGGAAACCTGGAAAGACCCTATCTACAATGACAGCTGGATGTGGCATAAGGCTGGACACTTGGGACTGAGAGGTTTGGTGAGATTGGGTGAGCAAATGCAGACCCTTTCAAGCAATAATGCATGGCCCCCATTCCATGGGTCCCAACTCTCCAGGTTCAAGGGAATATTACTACAGCTATAACATGTACAGGAAACCTAGAGAATGGACACACTGTGAATACGAAAGGTTTCTAAAACTCAACGAATAGTCCCTCTCCTGGTGCTCCAGTTTGACTTTCCAACTGCCTTACTATCAATCTCCCAACTTGGAGAGACAGGCCCTTTAACCTCCTGGTTTGCACAGGTTCCCAATTTGGCAGAGGATGGAAGGGACGAGGGAGAACCCATGAGAGAGTAGCTGTTAGGCATTTGGACGGGCACATGTCACTCTAATTTCCCGGCAGGAAGAAGAATTAACCAAAGTCTCAGCCACCCACCGGGAACCAGTATAGGACATGATCAAAAATTTTGGACTTGCGTTCAGCTCACAAAAAACGAGTTGAGAAATGGAGCTCAGGGGCACAGCAATTCACAAACTGGCAGAGTGATAAAGGACAACTATCGTCCAAAAATCTGTTGAGGGAAGTCAACGAGGCGGACTTGAAAGTGAGGCAAAATAGCAGGAAACAGATTTCAAGAGGTACGTTGGAATCGCCTGTAAAGCACAGGAAGAGGGGCACAACTTGGACAATGGTGCACTTGGCCAAAAAGGGCGTATGTGTTTTCTCCTGAATATATTCAGGAGAAAACGCATACGCCCTTTTTGGCCAAGCAAGCAATCGGGCAATGCAAATCTGCACTACAAAGAAGTATCACTTCCCACTGGTCAAAAGGGACATCCAAAAAATGTGTAAAAACCAGAAAGGCAAGACAGGCCCTGGAGAACAGGGAGCCTTGTTATGCTGATGGGTGGGATGTAAATTGCCAACTGCCTCACTGGAGGAGTGCATTGTGTTCCCTAAAACAAGTAAACAACAGAGCTACAGAGCCAAGGCCACTTCCAGTCTAGGGAATATACCTTGGGAAAACTGAAAATCAATAAGAAAGAGCCACCTCCAAATTTAGGGCTGCACTGGCTACAAGAACCTCAACTTGGGTACACCTTAAATATCCCAGGAAATATAAAAATGGTTCAAAACATTGTGGTACTTACGTACGATGGAATATCCCTCAGCCATGAAATCAATGTCATAAGACCAGTAGCAGCAAAGTGAGTGGATTCAGGTACGATGATTCTAAGTGAAATAAGTCACACAGAAAAAGAAACTTATCATAAGATATCACTTATGAAGATCCTGTAAACATGGCTACACGTGAACTGAGTTAGGAAAGAGAACAGAGTCTCACATTTAGAAAACACTCTTATGCCTGCATAAAGGGGAAGGAGAGGTGGGGTGATGCATAAAACCAGAGTTTGATATAAGCACAGGGACCGTTTCAAAAACCAACTTTGGAATTGACAAGACCGACACCTTCCTTAGTGAAAGAGACTCAAAACCCCATATTTCCCACAGAGGAATATATCTGACTAGTAAGAATCTTAAAACCTATGTATTGATATGTCTCCATAAGGGAATCAAGTGTGTCTAGAGTGGCATAAACATGGAAGGGAGAATCAGCTCAAACCCACTATAAAAAGGAATTTCAAAAGCAAAACCAAAAAACAGGGAAATTCTTTACAATTCCTTCAGGGTGTCTGAGGAAACCTGGAAAGACCCTATCTACAATGACAGCTGGATGTGGCATAAGGCTGGACACTTGGGACTGAGAGGATTGGTGAGATTGGGTGAGCAAATGCAGACCCTTTCAAGCAATAATGCATAGCCACCATTCCATGGGTCCCAACTCTCCAGGTTCAAGGGAATATTACTACAGCTATAACATGTACAGGAAACCTAGAGAATGGACACACTGTGAATACGAAAGGTTTCTAAAACTCAACGAATAGTCCCTCTCCTGGTGCTCCAGTTTGACTTTCCAACTGCCTTACTATCAATCTCCCAACTTGGAGAGACAGGCCCTTTAACCTCCTGGTTTGCACAGGTTCCCAATTTGGCAGAGGATGGAAGGGACGAGGGAGAACCCATGAGAGAGTAGCTGTTAGGCATTTGGACGGGCACATGTCACTCTAATTTCCCGGCAGGAAGAAGAATTAACCAAAGTCTCAGCCACCCACCGGGAACCAGTATAGGACATGATCAAAAATTTTGGACTTGCGTTCAGCTCACAAAAAACGAGTTGAGAAATGGAGCTCAGGGGCACAGCAATTCACAAACTGGCAGAGTGATAAAGGACAACTATCGTCCAAAAATCTGTTGAGGGAAGTCAACGAGGCGAACTTGAAAGCGAGGCAAAATAGCAGGAAACAGATTTCAAGAGGTACGTTGGAATCGCCTGTAAAGCACAGGAAGAGGGGCACAACTTGGACAATGGTGCACTTGGCCAAAAAGGGCGTATGCGTTTTCTCCTGAATATATTCAGGAGAAAACACATACGCCCTTTTTGGCCAAGCAAGCAAGCGGGCAATGCAAATCTGCACTACAAAGAAGTATCACTTCCCACCGGTCAAAAGGGACATCCACAAAATGTGTAAAAACCAGAAAGGCAAGACAGGCCCTGGAGAACTGGGAGCCTTGTTATGCTGATGGGCGGGATGTAAATTGCCAACTGCCTCACTGGAGGAGTGCATTGTGTTCCCTAAAACAAGTAAACAACAGAGCTACAGAGCCAAGGCCACTTCCAGTCTAGGGAATATACCTTGGGAAAACTGAAAATCAATAAGAAAGAGCCACCTCCAAATTTAGGGCTGCACTGACTACAAGAACCTCAACTTGGGTACACCTTAAATATCCCAGGAAATATAAAAATGTTTCAAAACATTGTGGTACTTACGTACGATGGAATATCCCTCAGCGATGAAATCAATCTCATAAGACCAGAAGCAGCAAAGTGAGTGGATTCAGGTACGATGATTCTAAGTGAAATAAGTCACACAGAAAAAGAAACTTATCATAAGATATCACTTATGAAGATCCTGTAAACATGGCTACACGTGAACTGAGTTAGGAAAGAGAACAGAGTCTCACATTTAGAAAACACTCTTATGGCTGCATAAAGGGGAAGGAGAGGTGGGGTGATGCATAAAACCAGAGTTTGATATAAGCACAGGGACCGTTCCAAAAACCAACTTTGGAATAGACAAGACCTACACCTTCCTCAGTGAAAGAGACTCAAAACCCCATATTTCCCGCAGAGGAATATATCTGACTAGTAAGTATCTTAAAAGCTATGTATTGATATGACTCCATAAGGGAATCAAGTGTGTCTAGAGTGGCATAAACATGGCAGCGAGAATCAGCTCAAACCCACTATAAAAAGGAATTTCAAAAGCAAAACCAAAAAACAGGGAAATTCTTTACAATTCCTTCAGGGTGTCTGGGGAAACCTGGAAAGACCCTATCTACAATGACAGCTGGATGTGGCATAAGGCTGGACACTTGGGACTGAGAGGATTGGTGAGATTGGGTGAGCAAATGCAGACCCTTTCAAGCAATAATGCATGGCCCCCATTCCATGGATCCCAACTCTCCAGGTTCAAGGGAATATTACTACAGCTATAACATGTACAGGAAACCTAGAGAATGGACACACTGTGAATACGAAAGGTTTCTAAAACTCAACGAATAGTCCCTCTCCTGGTGCTCCAGTTTGACTTTCCAACTGCCTTACTATCAATCTCCCAACTTGGAGAGACAGGCCCTTTAACCTCCTGGTTTGCACAGGTTCCCAATTTGGCAGAGGATGGAAGGGACGAGGGAGAACCCATGAGAGAGTAGCTGTTAGGCATTTGGACGGGCACATGTCACTCTAATTTCCCGGCAGGAAGAAGAATTAACCAAAGTCTCATCCACCCACCGGGAACCAGTATAGGACATGATCCAAAATTTTCGACTTGCGTTCAGCTCCCAAAAAACGAGTTGAGAAATGGAGCTCAGGGGCACAGCAATTCACAAACTGGCAGAGTGATAAAGGACAACTATCGTCCAAAAATCTGTTGAGGGAAGTCAACGAGGCGAACTTGAAAGCGAGGCAAAATAGCAGGAAACAGATTTCAAGAGGTACGTTGGAATCGCCTGTAAAGCACAGGAAGAGGGGCACAACTTGGACAATGGTGCACTTGGCCAAAAAGGGCGTATGCGTTTTCTCCTGAATATATTCAGGAGAAAACACATACGCCCTTTTTGGCCAAGCAAGCAAGCGGGCAATGCAAATCTGCACTACAAAGAAGTATCACTTCCCACCGGTCAAAAGGGACATCCACAAAATGTGTAAAAACCAGAAAGGCAAGACAGGCCCTGGAGAACTGGGAGCCTTGTTATGCTGATGGGCGGGATGTAAATTGCCAACTGCCTCACTGGAGGAGTGCATTGTGTTCCCTAAAACAAGTAAACAACAGAGCTACAGAGCCAAGGCCACTTCCAGTCTAGGGAATATACCTTGGGAAAACTGAAAATCAATAAGAAAGAGCCACCTCCAAATTTAGGGCTGCACTGACTACAAGAACCTCAACTTGGGTACACCTTAAATATCCCAGGAAATATAAAAATGGTTCAAAACATTGTGGTACTTACGTACGATGGAATATCCCTCAGCGATGAAATCAATCTCATAAGACCAGAAGCAGCAAAGTGAGTGGATTCAGGTACGATGATTCTAAGTGAAATAAGTCACACAGAAAAAGAAACTTATCATAAGATATCACTTATGAAGATCCTGTAAACATGGCTACACGTGAACTGAGTTAGGAAAGAGAACAGAGTCTCACATTTAGAAAACACTCTTATGGCTGCATAAAGGGGAAGGAGAGGTGGGGTGATGCATAAAACCAGAGTTTGATATAAGCACAGGGACCGTTCCAAAAACCAACTTTGGAATAGACAAGACCTACACCTTCCTCAGTGAAAGAGACTCAAAACCCCATATTTCCCGCAGAGGAATATATCTGACTAGTAAGAATCTTAAAAGCTATGTATTGATATGACTCCATAAGGGAATCAAGTGTGTCTAGAGTGGCATAAACATGGCAGCGAGAATCAGCTCAAACCCACTATAAAAAGGAATTTCAAAAGCAAAACCAAAAAACAGGGAAATTCTTTACAATTCCTTCAGGGTGTCTGGGGAAACCTGGAAAGACCCTATCTACAATGACAGCTGGATGTGGCATAAGGCTGGACACTTGGGACTGAGAGGATTGGTGAGATTGGGTGAGCAAATGCAGACCCTTTCAAGCAATAATGCATGGCCCCCATTCCATGGATCCCAACTCTCCAGGTTCAAGGGAATATTACTACAGCTATAACATGTACAGGAAACCTAGAGAATGGACACACTGTGAATACGAAAGGTTTCTAAAACTCAACGAATAGTCCCTCTCCTGGTGCTCCAGTTTGACTTTCCAACTGCCTTACTATCAATCTCCCAACTTGGAGAGACAGGCCCTTTAACCTCCTGGTTTGCACAGGTTCCCAATTTGGCAGAGGATGGAAGGGACGAGGGAGAACCCATGAGAGAGTAGCTGTTAGGCATTTGGACGGGCACATGTCACTCTAATTTCCCGGCAGGAAGAAGAATTAACCAAAGTCTCATCCACCCACCGGGAACCAGTATAGGACATGATTCAAAATTTTCGACTTGCGTTCAGCTCACAAAAAACGAGTTGAGAAATGGAGCTCAGGGGCACAGCAATTCACAAACTGGCAGAGTGATAAAGGACAACTATCGTCCAAAATTCTGTTGAGGGAAGTCAACGAGGCGGACTTGAAAGCGAGGCAAAATAGCAGGAAACAGATTTCAAGAGGTACCTTGGAATCGCCTGTAAAGCACAGGAAGAGGGGCACAACTTGGACAATGGTGCACTTGGCCAAAAAGGGCGTATGCGTTTTCTCCTGAATATATTCAGGAGAAAACGCATACGCCCTTTTTGGCCAAGCAAGCAAGCGGGCAATGCAAATCTGCACTACAAAGAAGTATCACTTCCCACTGGTCAAAAGGGACATCCAAAAAATGTGTAAAAACCAGAAAGGCAAGACAGGCCCTGGAGAACAGGGAGCCTTGTTATGCTGATGGGTGGGATGTAAATTGCCAACTGCCTCACTGGAGGAGTGCATTGTGTTCCCTAAAACAAGTAAACAACAGAGCTACAGAGCCAAGGCCACTTCCAGTCTAGGGAATATACCTTGGGAAAACTGAAAATCAATAAGAAAGAGCCACCTCCAAATTTAGGGCTGCACTGGCTACAAGAACCTCAACTTGGGTACACCTTAAATATCCCAGGAAATATAAAAATGGTTCAAAACATTGTGGTACTTACGTACGATGGAATATCCCTCAGCCATGAAATCAATGTCATAAGACCAGTAGCAGCAAAGTGAGTGGATTCAGGTACGATGATTCTAAGTGAAATAAGTCACACAGAAAAAGAAACTTATCATAAGATATCACTTATGAAGATCCTGTAAACATGGCTACACGTGAACTGAGTTAGGAAAGAGAACAGAGTCTCACATTTAGAAAACACTCTTATGCCTGCATAAAGGGGAAGGAGAGGTGGGGTGATGCATAAAACCAGAGTTTGATATAAGCACAGGGACCGTTTCAAAAACCAACTTTGGAATTGACAAGACCGACACCTTCCTTAGTGAAAGAGACTCAAAACCCCATATTTCCCACAGAGGAATATATCTGACTAGTAAGAATCTTAAAACCTATGTATTGATATGTCTCCATAAGGGAATCAAGTGTGTCTAGAGTGGCATAAACATGGAAGGGAGAATCAGCTCAAACCCACTATAAAAAGGAATTTCAAAAGCAAAACCAAAAAACAGGGAAATTCTTTACAATTCCTTCAAGGTGTCTGAGGAAACCTGGAAAGACCCTATCTACAATGACAGCTGTATGTGGCATAAGGCTGGACACTTGGGACTGAGAGGATTGGTGAGATTGGGTGAGCAAATGCAGACCCTTTCAAGCAATAATGCATGGCCCCCATTCCATGGGTCCCAACTCTCCAGGTTCAAGGGAATATTACTACAGCTATAACATGTACAGGAAACCTAGAGAATGGACACACTGTGAATACGAAAGGTTTCTAAAACTCAACGAATAGTCCCTCTCCTGGTGCTCCAGTTTGACTTTCCAACTGCCTTACTATCAATCTCCCAACTTGGAGAGACAGGCCCTTTAACCTCCTGGTTTGCACAGGTTCCCAATTTGGCAGAGGATGGAAGGGACGAGGGAGAACCCATGAGAGAGTAGCTGTTAGGCATTTGGACGGGCACATGTCACTCTAATTTCCCGGCAGGAAGAAGAATTAACCAAAGTCTCAGCCACCCACCGGGAACCAGTATAGGACATGATCAAAAATTTTGGACTTGCGTTCAGCTCACAAAAAACGAGTTGAGAAATGGAGCTCAGGGGCACAGCAATTCACAAACTGGCAGAGTGATAAAGGACAACTATCGTCCAAAAATCTGTTGAGGGAAGTCAACGAGGCGAACTTGAAAGCGAGGCAAAATAGCAGGAAACAGATTTCAAGAGGTACGTTGGAATCGCCTGTAAAGCACAGGAAGAGGGGCACAACTTGGACAATGGTGCACTTGGCCAAAAAGGGCGTATGCGTTTTCTCCTGAATATATTCAGGAGAAAACACATACGCCCTTTTTGGCCAAGCAAGCAAGCGGGCAATGCAAATCTGCACTACAAAGAAGTATCACTTCCCACCGGTCAAAAGGGACATCCACAAAATGTGTAAAAACCAGAAAGGCAAGACAGGCCCTGGAGAACTGGGAGCCTTGTTATGCTGATGGGCGGGATGTAAATTGCCAACTGCCTCACTGGAGGAGTGCATTGTGTTCCCTAAAACAAGTAAACAACAGAGCTACAGAGCCAAGGCCACTTCCAGTCTAGGGAATATACCTTGGGAAAACTGAAAATCAATAAGAAAGAGCCACCTCCAAATTTAAGGCTGCACTGACTACAAGAACCTCAACTTGGGTACACCTTAAATATCCCAGGAAATATAAAAATGTTTCAAAACATTGTGGTACTTACGTACGATGGAATATCCCTCAGCGATGAAATCAATCTCATAAGACCAGAAGCAGCAAAGTGAGTGGATTCAGGTACGATGATTCTAAGTGAAATAAGTCACACAGAAAAAGAAACTTATCATAAGATATCACTTATGAAGATCCTGTAAACATGGCTACACGTGAACTGAGTTAGGAAAGAGAACAGAGTCTCACATTTAGAAAACACTCTTATGGCTGCATAAAGGGGAAGGAGAGGTGGGGTGATGCATAAAACCAGAGTTTGATATAAGCACAGGGACCGTTCCAAAAACCAACTTTGGAATAGACAAGACCTACACCTTCCTCAGTGAAAGAGACTCAAAACCCCATATTTCCCGCAGAGGAATATATCTGACTAGTAAGTATCTTAAAAGCTATGTATTGATATGACTCCATAAGGGAATCAAGTGTGTCTAGAGTGGCATAAACATGGCAGCGAGAATCAGCTCAAACCCACTATAAAAAGGAATTTCAAAAGCAAAACCAAAAAACAGGGAAATTCTTTACAATTCCTTCAGGGTGTCTGGGGAAACCTGGAAAGACCCTATCTACAATGACAGCTGGATGTGGCATAAGGCTGGACACTTGGGACTGAGAGGATTGGTGAGATTGGGTGAGCAAATGCAGACCCTTTCAAGCAATAATGCATGGCCCCCATTCCATGGATCCCAACTCTCCAGGTTCAAGGGAATATTACTACAGCTATAACATGTACAGGAAACCTAGAGAATGGACACACTGTGAATACGAAAGGTTTCTAAAACTCAACGAATAGTCCCTCTCCTGGTGCTCCAGTTTGACTTTCCAACTGCCTTACTATCAATCTCCCAACTTGGAGAGACAGGCCCTTTAACCTCCTGGTTTGCACAGGTTCCCAGTTTGGCAGAGGATGGAAGGGACGAGGGAGAACCCATGAGAGAGTAGCTGTTAGGCATTTGGACGGGCACATGTCACTCTAATTTCCCGGCAGGAAGAAGAATTAACCAAAGTCTCATCCACCCACCGGGAACCAGTATAGGACATGATCCAAAATTTTCGACTTGCGTTCAGCTCACAAAAAACGAGTTGAGAAATGGAGCTCAGGGGCACAGCAATTCACAAACTGGCAGAGTGATAAAGGACAACTATCGTCCAAAATTCTGTTGAGGGAAGTCAACGAGGCGGACTTGAAAGCGAGGCAAAGTAGCAGGAAACAGATTTCAAGAGGTACCTTGGAATCGCCTGTAAAGCACAGGAAGAGGGGCACAACTTGGACAATGGTGCACTTGGCCAAAAAGGGCGTATGCGTTTTCTCCTGAATATATTCAGGAGAAAACGCATACGCCCTTTTTGGCCAAGCAAGCAAGCGGGCAATGCAAATCTGCACTACAAAGAAGTATCATTTCCCACCGGTCAAAAGGGACATCCACAAAATGTGTAAAAACCAGAAAGGCAAGACAGGCCCTGGAGAACTGGGAGCCTTGTTATGCTGATGGGCGGGATGTAAATTGCCAACTGCCTCACTGGAGGAGTGCATTGTGTTCCCTAAAACAAGTAAACAACAGAGCTACAGAGCCAAGGCCACTTCCAGTCTAGGGAATATACCTTGGGAAAACTGAAAATCAATAAGAAAGAGCCACCTCCAAATTTAGGGCTGCACTGACTACAAGAACCTCAACTTGGGTACACCTTAAATATCCCAGGAAATATAAAAATGGTTCAAAACATTGTGGTACTTACGTACGATGGAATATCCCTCAGCCATGAAATCAATGTCATAAGACCAGTAGCAGCAAAGTGAGTGGATTCAGGTACGATGATTCTAAGTGAAATAAGTCACACAGAAAAAGAAACTTATCATAAGATATCACTTATGAAGATCCTGTAAACATGGCTACACGTGAACTGAGTTAGGAAAGAGAACAGAGTCTCACATTTAGAAAACACTCTTATGCCTGCATAAAGGGGAAGGAGAGGTGGGGTGATGCATAAAACCAGAGTTTGATATAAGCACAGGGACCGTTTCAAAAACCAACTTTGGAACTGACAAGACCGACACCTTCCTCAGTGAAAGAGACTCAAAACCCCATATTTCCCACAGAGGAATATATCTGACTAGTAAGAATCTTAAAACCTATGTATTGATATGTCTCCATAAGGGAATCAAGTGTGTCTAGAGTGGCATAAACATGGCAGCGAGTATCAGCTCAAACCCACTATAAAAAGGAATTTCAAAAGCAAAACCAAAAAACAGGGAAATTCTTTACAATTCCTTCAGGGTGTCTGAGGAAACCTGGAAAGACCCTATCTACAATGACAGCTGGATGTGGCATAAGGCTGGACACTTGGGACTGAGATGATTGGTGAGATTGGGTGAGCGAATGCAGACCCTTTCAAGCAATAATGCATGTCCCCCATTCCATGGGTCCCAACTCTCCATGTTCAAGGGAATATTACTACAGCTATAACATGTACAGGAAACCTAGAGAATGTACACACTGTGAATACGAAAGGTTTCTAAAACTCAACGAATAGTCCCTCTCCTGGTGCTCCAGTTTGACTTTCCAACTGCCTTACTATCAATCTCCCAACTTGGAGAGACAGGCCCTTTAACCTCCTGGTTTGCACAGGTTCCCAATTTGGCAGAGGATGGAAGGGACGAGGGAGAACCCATGAGAGAGTAGCTGTTAGGCATTTGGACGGGCACATGTCACTCTAATTTCCCGGCAGGAAGAAGAATTAACCAAAGTCTCAGCCACCCACCGGGAACCAGTATAGGACATGATCCAAAATTTTGGACTTGCGTTCAGCTCACAAAAAACGAATTGAGAAATGGAGCTCAGGGGCACAGCAATTCAAAAACTGGCAGAGTGATAAAGGACAACTATCGTCCAAAAATCTGTTGAGGGAAGTCAACGAGGCGGACTTGAAAGCGAGGCGAAATAGCAGGAAATAGATTTCAAGAGGTACGTTGGAATCGCCTGTAAAGCACAGGAAGAGGGGCACAACTTGGACAATGGTGCACTTGTCCAAAAAGGGCGTATGCGTTTTCTCCTGAATATATTCAGGAGAAAACGCATACGCCCTTTTTGGCCAAGCAAGCAAGCGGGCAATGCAAATCTGCACTACAAAGAAGTATCACTTCCCACCGGTCAAAAGGGACATCCACAAAATGTGTAAAAACCAGAAAGGCAAGACAGGCCCTGGAGAACTGGGAGCCTTGTTATGCTGATGGGCGGGATGTAAACTGCCAACTGCCTCACTGGAGGAGTGCATTGTGTTCCCTAAAACAAGTAAACAACAGAGCTACAGAGCCAAGGCCACTTCCAGTCTAGGGAATATACCTTGGGAAAACTGAAAATCAATAAGAAAGAGCCACCTCCAAATTTAGGGCTGCACTGACTACAAGAACCTCAACTTGGGTACACCTTAAATATCCCAGGAAATATAAAAATGGTTCAAAACATTGTGGTACTTACGTATGATGGAATATCCCTCAGCGATGAAATCAATGTCATAAGACCAGTAGCAGCAAAGTGAGTGGATTCAGGTACGATGATTCTAAGTGAAATAAGTCACACAGAAAAAGAAACATCATAAGATATCACTTATGAAGATCCTGTAAACATGGCTACACGTGAACTGAGTTAGGAAAGAGAACAGAGTCTCACATTTAGAAAACACTCTTATGCCTGCATAAAGGGGAAGGAGAGGTGGGGTGATGCATAAAACCAGAGTTTGATATAAGCACAGGGACCGTTCCAAAAACCAACTTTGGAATAGACAAGACCTACACCTTCCTCAGTGAAAGAGACTCAAAAACCCATATTTCCCTCAGAGGAATATATCTGACTAGTAAGAATCTTAAATCCTATGTATTGATATG
Source organism: Mesoplodon densirostris (assembly GCF_025265405.1). Classification (NCBI taxonomy): domain Eukaryota; kingdom Metazoa; phylum Chordata; class Mammalia; order Artiodactyla; family Ziphiidae; genus Mesoplodon; species Mesoplodon densirostris. Next base: position 136,511,943 of record NC_082666.1, on the reverse strand, counting down.
TCTCCATAAGGGAATCAAGTGTGTCTAGAGTGGCATAAACATGGCAGCGAGAATCAGCTCAAACCCACTATAAAAAGGAATTTCAAAAGCAAAACCAAAAAACAGGGAAATTCTTTACAATTCCTTCAGGGTGTCTGAGGAAACCTGGAAAGACCCTATCTACAATGACAGCTGGATGTGGCATAAGGCTGGACACTTGGGACTGAGAGGATTGGTGAGATTGGGTGAGCAAATGCAGACCCTTTCAAGCAATAATGCATGGCCCCCATTCCATGGGTCCCAACTCTCCAGGTTCAAGGGAATATTACTACAGCTATAACATGTACAGGAAACCTAGAGAATGGACACACTGTGAATATGAAAGGTTTCTAAAACTCAACGAATAGTCCCTCTCCTGGTGCTCCAGTTTGACTTTCCAACTGCCTTACTATCCATCTCCCAACTTGGAGAGACAGGCCCTTTAACCTCCTGGTTTGCACAGGTTCCCAATTTGCCAGAGGATGGAAGGGACGAGGGAGAACCCATGAGAGAGTAGCTGTTAGGCATTTGGACGGGCACATGTCACTCTAATTTCCCGGCAGGAAGAAGAATTAACCAAAGTCTCAGCCACCCACCGGGAACCAGTATAGGACATGATCCAAAATTTTGGACTTGTGTTCAGCTCACAAAAAACGAGTTGAGAAATGGAGCTCAGGGGCACAGCAATTCACAAACTGGCAGAGTGATAAAGGACAACTATCGTCCAAAAATCTGTTGAGGGAAGTCAACGAGGCGGACTTGAAAGCGAGGCAAAATAGCAGGAAACAGATTTCAAGAGGTACCTTGGAATCGCCTGTAAAGCACAGGAAGAGGGGCACAACTTGGACAATGGTGCACTTGGCCAAAAAGGGCGTATGCGTTTTCTCCTGAATATATTCAGGAGAAAACGCATACGCCCTTTTTGGCCAAGCAAGCAAGCGGACAATGCAAATCTGCACTACAAAGAAGTATCACTTCCCACCGGTCAAAAGGGACATCCACAAAATGTGTAAAAACCAGAAAGGCAAGACAGGCCCTGGAGAACTGGGAGCCTTGTTATGCTGATGGGCGGGATGTAAATTGCCAACTGCCTCACTGGAGGAGTGCATTGTGTTCCCTAAAACAAGTAAACAACAGAGCTACAGAGCCAAGGCCACTTCCAGTCTAGGGAATATACCTTGGGAAAACTGAAAATCAATAAGAAAGAGCCACCTCCAAATTTAGGGCTGCACTGACTACAAGAACCTCAACTTGGGTACACCTTAAATATCCCAGGAAATATAAAAATGGTTCAAAACATTGTGGTACTTACGTACGATGGAATATCCCTCAGCCATGAAATCAATGTCATAAGACCAGTAGCAGCAAAGTGAGTGGATTCAGGTACGATGATTCTAAGTGAAATAAGTCACACAGAAAAAGAAACTTATCATAAGATATCACTTATGAAGATCCTGTAAACATGGCTACACGTGAACTGAGTTAGGAAAGAGAACAGAGTCTCACATTTAGAAAACACTCTTATGCCTGCATAAAGGGGAAGGAGAGGTGGGGTGATGCATAAAACCAGAGTTTGATATAAGCACAGGGACCGTTTCAAAAACCAACTTTGGAACTGACAAGACCGACACCTTCCTCAGTGAAAGAGACTCAAAACCCCATATTTCCCACAGAGGAATATATCTGACTAGTAAGAATCTTAAAACCTATGTATTGATATGTCTCCATAAGGGAATCAAGTGTGTCTAGAGTGGCATAAACATGGCAGCGAGTATCAGCTCAAACCCACTATAAAAAGGAATTTCAAAAGCAAAACCAAAAAACAGGGAAATTCTTTACAATTCCTTCAGGGTGTCTGAGGAAACCTGGAAAGACCCTATCTACAATGACAGCTGGATGTGGCATAAGGCTGGACACTTGGGACTGAGAGGATTGGTGAGATTGGGTGAGCGAATGCAGACCCTTTCAAGCAATAATGCATGTCCCCCATTCCATGGGTCCCAACTCTCCATGTTCAAGGGAATATTACTACAGCTATAACATGTACAGGAAACCTAGAGAATGTACACACTGTGAATACGAAAGGTTTCTAAAACTCAACGAATAGTCCCTCTCCTGGTGCTCCAGTTTGACTTTCCAACTGCCTTACTATCAATCTCCCAACTTGGAGAGACAGGCCCTTTAACCTCCTGGTTTGCACAGGTTCCCAATTTGGCAGAGGATGGAAGGGACGAGGGAGAACCCATGAGAGAGTAGCTGTTAGGCATTTGGACGGGCACATGTCACTCTAATTTCCCGGCAGGAAGAAGAATTAACCAAAGTCTCAGCCACCCACCGGGAACCAGTATAGGACATGATCCAAAATTTTGGACTTGCGTTCAGCTCACAAAAAACGAATTGAGAAATGGAGCTCAGGGGCACAGCAATTCAAAAACTGGCAGAGTGATAAAGGACAACTATCGTCCAAAAATCTGTTGAGGGAAGTCAACGAGGCGGACTTGAAAGCGAGGCGAAATAGCAGGAAATATATTTCAAGAGGTACGTTGGAATCGCCTGTAAAGCACAGGAAGAGGGGCACAACTTGGACAATGGTGCACTTGGCCAAAAAGGGCGTATGCGTTTTCTCCTGAATATATTCAGGAGAAAACGCATACGCCCTTTTTGGCCAAGCAAGCAAGCGGGCAATGCAAATCTGCACTACAAAGAAGTATCACTTCCCACCGGTCAAAAGGGACATCCACAAAATGTGTAAAAACCAGAAAGGCAAGACAGGCCCTGGAGAACTGGGAGCCTTGTTATGCTGATGGGCGGGATGTAAACTGCCAACTGCCTCACTGGAGGAGTGAATTGTGTTCCCTAAAACAAGTAAACAACAGAGCTACAGAGCCAAGGCCACTTCCAGTCTAGGGAATATACCTTGGGAAAACTGAAAATCAATAAGAAAGAGCCACCTCCAAATTTAGGGCTGCACTGACTACAAGAACCTCAACTTGGGTACACCTTAAATATCCCAGGAAATATAAAAATGGTTCAAAACATTGTGGTACTTACGTATGATGGAATATCCCTCAGCGATGAAATCAATGTCATAAGACCAGTAGCAGCAAAGTGAGTGGATTCAGGTACGATGATTCTAAGTGAAATAAGTCACACAGAAAAAGAAACTTATCATAAGATATCACTTATGAAGATCCTGTAAACATGGCTACACGTGAACTGAGTTAGGAAAGAGAACAGAGTCTCACATTTAGAAAACACTCTTATGCCTGCATAAAGGGGAATGAGAGGTGGGGTGATGCATAAAACCAGAGTTTGATATAAGCACAGGGACCGTTCCAAAAACCAACTTTGGAATAGACAAGACCTACACCTTCCTCAGTGAAAGAGACTCAAAAACCCATATTTCCCTCAGAGGAATATATCTGACTAGTAAGAATCTTAAATCCTATGTATTGATATGTCTCCATAAGGGAATCAAGTGTGTCTAGAGTGGCATAAACATGGCAGCGAGAATCAGCTCAAACCCACTATAAAAAGGAATTTCAAAAGCAAAACCAAAAAACAGGGAAATTCTTTACAATTCCTTCAGGGTGTCTGAGGAAACCTGGAAAGACCCTATCTACAATGACAGCTGGATGTGGCATAAGGCTGGACACTTGGGACTGAGAGGATTGGTGAGATTGGGTGAGCAAATGCAGACCCTTTCAAGCAATAATGCATGGCCCCCATTCCATGGGTCCCAACTCTCCAGGTTCAAGGGAATATTACTACAGCTATAACATGTACAGGAAACCTAGAGAATGGACACACTGTGAATATGAAAGGTTTCTAAAACTCAACGAATAGTCCCTCTCCTGGTGCTCCAGTTTGACTTTCCAACTGCCTTACTATCAATCTCCCAACTTGGAGAGACAGGCCCTTTAACCTCCTGGTTTGCACAGGTTCCCAATTTGCCAGAGGATGGAAGGGACGAGGGAGAACCCATGAGAGAGTAGCTGTTAGGCATTTGGACGGGCACATGTCACTCTAATTTCCCGGCAGGAAGAAGAATTAACCAAAGTCTCAGCCACCCACCGGGAACCAGTATAGGACATGATCCAAAATTTTGGACTTGTGTTCAGCTCACAAAAAACGAGTTGAGAAATGGAGCTCAGGGGCACAGCAATTCACAAACTGGCAGAGTGATAAAGGACAACTATCGTCCAAAAATCTGTTGAGGGAAGTCAACGAGGCGGACTTGAAAGCGAGGCAAAATAGCAGGAAACAGATTTCAAGAGGTACCTTGGAATCGCCTGTAAAGCACAGGAAGAGGGGCACAACTTGGACAATGGTGCACTTGGCCAAAAAGGGCGTATGCGTTTTCTCCTGAATATATTCAGGAGAAAACGCATACGCCCTTTTTGGCCAAGCAAGCAAGCGGGCAATGCAAATCTGCACTACAAAGAAGTATCACTTCCCACCGGTCAAAAGGGACATCCACAAAATGTGTAAAAACCAGAAAGGCAAGACAGGCCCTGGAGAACTGGGAGCCTTGTTATGCTGATGGGCGGGATGTAAACTGCCAACTGCCTCACTGGAGGAGTGCATTGTGTTCCCTAAAACAAGTAAACAACAGAGCTACAGAGCCAAGGCCACTTCCAGTCTAGGGAATATACCTTGGGAAAACTGAAAATCAATAAGAAAGAGCCACCTCCAAATTTAGGGCTGCACTGACTACAAGAACCTCAACTTGGGTACACCTTAAATATCCCAGGAAATATAAAAATGGTTCAAAACATTGTGGTACTTACGTATGATGGAATATCCCTCAGCGATGAAATCAATGTCATAAGACCAGTAGCAGCAAAGTGAGTGGATTCAGGTACGATGATTCTAAGTGAAATAAGTCACACAGAAAAAGAAACTTATCATAAGATATCACTTATGAAGATCCTGTAAACATGGCTACACGTGAACTGAGTTAGGAAAGAGAACAGAGTCTCACATTTAGAAAACACTCTTATGCCTGCATAAAGGGGAAGGAGAGGTGGGGTGATGCATAAAACCAGAGTTTGATATAAGCACAGGGACCGTTCCAAAAACCAACTTTGGAATAGACAAGACCTACACCTTCCTCAGTGAAAGAGACTCAAAAACCCATATTTCCCTCAGAGGAATATATCTGACTAGTAAGAATCTTAAATCCTATGTATTGATATGTCTCCATAAGGGAATCAAGTGTGTCTAGAGTGGCATAAACATGGCAGCGAGAATCAGCTCAAACCCACTATAAAAAGGAATTTCAAAAGCAAAACCAAAAAACAGGGAAATTCTTTACAATTCCTTCAGGGTGTCTGAGGAAACCTGGAAAGACCCTATCTACAATGACAGCTGGATGTGGCATAAGGCTGGACACTTGGGACTGAGAGGATTGGTGAGATTGGGTGAGCAAATGCAGACCCTTTCAAGCAATAATGCATGGCCCCCATTCCATGGGTCCCAACTCTCCAGGTTCAAGGGAATATTACTACAGCTATAACATGTACAGGAAACCTAGAGAATGGACACACTGTGAATATGAAAGGTTTCTAAAACTCAACGAATAGTCCCTCTCCTGGTGCTCCAGTTTGACTTTCCAACTGCCTTACTATCAATCTCCCAACTTGGAGAGACAGGCCCTTTAACCTCCTGGTTTGCACAGGTTCCCAATTTGCCAGAGGATGGAAGGGACGAGGGAGAACCCATGAGAGAGTAGCTGTTAGGCATTTGGACGGGCACATGTCACTCTAATTTCCCGGCAGGAAGAAGAATTAACCAAAGTCTCAGCCACCCACCGGGAACCAGTATAGGACAGGATCCAAAATTTTGGACTTGTGTTCAGCTCACAAAAAACGAGTTGAGAAATGGAGCTCAGGGGCACAGCAATTCACAAACTGGCAGAGTGATAAAGGACAACTATCGTCCAAAAATCTGTTGAGGGAAGTCAACGAGGCGGACTTGAAAGCGAGGCAAAATAGCAGGAAACAGATTTCAAGAGGTACCTTGGAATCGCCTGTAAAGCACAGGAAGAGGGGCACAACTTGGACAATGGTGCACTTGGCCAAAAAGGGCGTATGCGTTTTCTCCTGAATATATTCAGGAGAAAACGCATACGCCCTTTTTGGCCAAGCAAGCAAGCGGACAATGCAAATCTGCACTACAAAGAAGTATCACTTCCCACCGGTCAAAAGGGACATCCACAAAATGTGTAAAAACCAGAAAGGCAAGACAGGCCCTGGAGAACTGGGAGCCTTGTTATGCTGATGGGCGGGATGTAAATTGCCAACTGCCTCACTGGAGGAGTGCATTGTGTTCCCTAAAACAAGTAAACAACAGAGCTACAGAGCCAAGGCCACTTCCAGTCTAGGGAATATACCTTGGGAAAACTGAAAATCAATAAGAAAGAGCCACCTCCAAATTTAGGGCTGCACTGACTACAAGAACCTCAACTTGGGTACACCTTAAATATCCCAGGAAATATAAAAATGGTTCAAAACATTGTGGTACTTACGTACGATGGAATATCCCTCAGCCATGAAATCAATGTCATAAGACAAGTAGCAGCAAAGTGAGTGGATTCAGGTACGATGATTCTAAGTGAAATAAGTCACACAGAAAAAGAAACTTATCATAAGATATCACTTATGAAGATCCTGTAAACATGGCTACACGTGAATTGAGTTAGGAAAGGGAAGAGAGTCTCACATTTAGAAAACACTCTTATGCCTGCATAAAGGGGAAGGAGAGGTGGGGTGATGCATAAAACCAGAGTTTGATATAAGCACAGGGACCGTTTCAAAAACCAACTTTGGAATTGACAAGACCGACACCTTCCTCAGTGAATGAGACTCAAAACCCCATATTTACCACAGAGGAATATATCTGACTAGTAAGAATCTTAAAACCTATGTATTGATATGTCTCCATAAGGGAATCAAGTGTGTCTAGAGTGGCATAAACATGGCACGAGAATCAGCTCAAACCCACTATAAAAAGGAATTTCAAAAGCAAAACCAAAAAACAGGGAAATTCTTTACAATTCCTTCAGGGTGTCTGAGGAAACCTGGAAAGACCCTATCTACAATGACAGCTGGATGTGGCATAAGGCTGGACACTTGGGACTGAGAGGATTGGAGAGATTGGGTGAGCAAATGCAGACCCTTTCAAGCAATAATGCATGGCCCCCATTCCATGGGTCCCAACTCTCCAGGTTCAAGGGAATATTACTACAGCTATAACATGTACAGGAAACCTAGAGAATGGACACACTGTGAATACGAAAGGTTTCTAAAACTCAACGAATAGTCCCTCTCCTGGTGCTCCAGTTTGACTTTCCAACTGCCTTACTATCAATCTCCCAACTTGGAGAGACAGGCCCTTTAACCTCCTGGTTTGCACAGGTTCCCAATTTGGCAGAGGATGGAAGGGACGAGGGAGAACCCATGAGAGAGTAGCTGTTAGGCATTTGGACGGGCACATGTCACTCTAATTTCCCGGCAGGAAGAAGAATTAACCAAAGTCTCAGCCACCCACCGGGAACCAGTATAGGACATGATCAAAAATTTTGGACTTGCGTTCAGCTCACAAAAAACGAGTTGAGGAATGGAGCTCAGGGGCACAGCAATTCACAAACTGGCAGAGTGATAAAGGACAACTATCGTCCAAAAATCTGTTGAGGGAAGTCAACGATGCGGACGTGAAAGCGAGGCAAAATAGCAGGAAACAGATTTCAAGAGGTACCTTGGAATCGCCTGTAAAGCACAGGAAGAGGGGCACAACTTGGACAATGGTGCACTTGGCCAAAAAGGGCGTATGCGTTTTCTCCTGAATATATTCAGGAGAAAACGCATACGCCCTTTTTGGCCAAGCAAGCAAGCGGGCAATGCAAATCTGCACTACAAAGAAGTATCACTTCCCACCGGTCAAAAGGGACATCCACAAAATGTGTAAAAACCAGAAAGGCAAGACAGGCCCTGGAGAACTGGGAGCCTTGTTATGCTGATGGGCGGGATGTAAATTGCCAACTGCCTCACTGGAGGAGTGCATTGTGTTCCCTAAAACAAGTAAACAACAGAGCTACAGAGCCAAGGCCACTTCCAGTCTAGGGAATATACCTTGGGAAAACTGAAAATCAATAAGAAAGAGCCACCTCCAAATTTAGGGCTGCACTGACTACAAGAACCTCAACTTGGGTACACTTTAAATATCCCAGGAAATATAAAAATGGTTCAAAACATTGTGGTACTTACGTACGATGGAATATCCCTCAGCCATGAAATCAATGTCATAAGACCAGTAGCAGCAAAGTGAGTGGATTCATGTACGATGATTCTAAGTGAAATAAGTCACACAGAAAAAGAAACTTATCATAAGATATCACTTAGGAAGATCCTGTAAACATGGCTACACGTGAACTTAGTTAGGAAAGAGAACAGAGTCTCACATTTAGAAAACACTCTTATGCCTGCATAAAGGGGAAGGAGAGGTGGGGTGATGCATAAAACCAGAGTTTGATATAAGCACAGGGACCGTTCCAAAAACCAACTTTGGAATAGACAAGACCTACACCTTCCTCAGTGAAAGAGACTCAAAACCCCATATTTCCCGCAGAGGAATATATCTGACTAGTAAGAATCTTAAAACCTATGTATTGATATGTCTCCATAAGGGAATCAAGTGTGTCTAGAGTGGCATAAACATGGCAGCGAGAATCAGCTCAAACCCACTATAAAAAGGAATTTCAAAAGCAAAACCAAAAAACAGGGAAATTCTTTACAATTCCTTCAGGGTGTCTGAGGAAACCTGGAAAGACCCTATCTACAATGACAGCTGGATGTGGCATAAGGCTGGACACTTGGGACTGAGAGGATTGGTGAGATTGGGTGAGCAAATGCAGACCCTTTCAAGCAATAATGCATGGCCCCCATTCCATGGGTCCCAACTCTCCAGGTTCAAGGGAATATTACTACAGCTATAACATGTACAGGAAACCTAGAGAATGGACACACTGTGAATACGAAAGGTTTCTAAAACTCAACGAATAGTCCCTCTCCTGGTGCTCCAGTTTGACTTTCCAACTGCCTTACTATCAATCTCCCAACTTGGAGAGACAGGCCCTTTAACCTCCTGGTTTGCACAGGTTCCCAATTTGGCAGAGGATGGAAGGGACGAGGGAGAACCCATGAGAGAGTAGCTGTTAGGCATTTGGACGGGCACATGTCACTCTAATTTCCTGGCAGGTAGAAGAATTAACCAAAGTCTCAGCCACCCACCGGGAACCAGTATAGGACATGATCCAAAATTTTGGACTTGCGTTCAGCTCACAAAAAACGAATTGAGAAATGGAGCTCAGGGGCACAGCAATTCAAAAACTGGCAGAGTGATAAAGGACAACTATCGTCCAAAAATCTGTTGAGGGAAGTCAACGAGGCGGACTTGAAAGCGAGGCAAAATAGCAGGAAATAGATTTCAAGAGGTACGTTGGAATCGCCTGTAAAGCACAGGAAGAGGGGCACAACTTGGACAATGGTGCACTTGGCCAAAAAGGGCATATGCGTTTTCTCCTGAATATATTCAGGAGAAAACGCATACGCCCTTTTTGGCCAAGCAAGCAAGCGGGCAATGCAAATCTGCACTACAAAGAAGTATCACTTCCCACCGGTCAAAAGGGACATCCACAAAATGTGTAAAAACCAGAAAGGCAAGACAGGCCCTGGAGAACTGGGAGCCTTGTTATGCTGATGGGCGGGATGTAAACTGCCAACTGCCTCACTGGAGGAGTGCATTGTGTTCCCTAAAACAAGTAAACAACAGAGCTACAGAGCCAAGGCCACTTCCAGTCTAGGGAATATACCTTGGGAAAACTGAAAATCAATAAGAAAGAGCCACCTCCAAATTTAGGGCTGCACTCACTACAAGAACCTCAACTTGGGTACAACTTAAATATCCCAGGAAAAATAAAAATGGTTCAAAACATTGTGGTACTTACGTATGATGGAATATCCCTCAGCGATGAAATCAATGTCATAAGACCAGTAGCAGCAAAGTGAGTGGATTCAGGTACGATGATTCTAAGTGAAATAAGTCACACAGAAAAAGAAACTTATCATAAGATATCACTTATGAAGATCCTGTAAACATGGCTACACGTGAACTGAGTTAGGAAAGAGAACAGAGTCTCACATTTAGAAAACACTCTTATGCCTGCATAAAGGGGAAGGAGAGGTGGGGTGATGCATAAAACCAGAGTTTGATATAAGCACAGGGACCGTTCCAAAAACCAACTTTGGAATAGACAAGACCTACACCTTCCTCAGTGAAAGAGACTCAAAACCCCATATTTCCCGCAGAGGAATATATCTGACTAGTAAGAATCTTAAATCCTATGTATTGATATGTCTCCATAAGGGAATCAAGTGTGTCTAGAGTGGCATAAACATGGCAGCGAGAATCAGCTCAAACCCACTATAAAAAGGAATTTCAAAAGGAAAACCAAAAAACAGGGAAATTCTTTACAATTCCTTCAGGGTGTCTGGGGAAACCTGGAAAGACCCTATCTACAATGACAGCTGGATGTGGCATAAGGCTGGACACTTGGGACTGAGAGGATTGGTGAGATTGGGTGAGCAAATGCAGACCCTTTCAAGCAATAATGCATGGCCCCCATTCCATGGGTCCCAACTCTCCAGGTTCAAGGGAATATTACTACAGCTATAACATGTACAGGAAACCTAGAGAATGGACACACTGTGAATATGAAAGGTTTCTAAAACTCAACGAATAGTCCCTCTCCTGGTGCTCCAGTTTGACTTTCCAACTGCCTTACTATCAATCTCCCAACTTGGAGAGACAGGCCCTTTAACCTCCTGGTTTGCACAGGTTCCCAATTTGCCAGAGGATGGAAGGGACGAGGGAGAACCCATGAGAGAGTAGCTGTTAGGCATTTGGACGGGCACATGTCACTCTAATTTCCCGGCAGGAAGAAGAATTAACCAAAGTCTCAGCCACCCACCGGGAACCAGTATAGGACATGATCCAAAATTTTGGACTTGTGTTCAGCTCACAAAAAACGAGTTGAGAAATGGAGCTCAGGGGCACAGCAATTCACAAACTGGCAGAGTGATAAAGGACAACTATCGTCCAAAAATCTGTTGAGGGAAGTCAACGAGGCGGACTTGAAAGCGAGGCAAAATAGCAGGAAACAGATTTCAAGAGGTACCTTGGAATCGCCTGTAAAGCACAGGAAGAGGGGCACAACTTGGACAATGGTGCACTTGGCCAAAAAGGGCGTATGCGTTTTCTCCTGAATATATTCAGGAGAAAACGCATACGCCCTTTTTGGCCAAGCAAGCAAGCGGGCAATGCAAATCTGCACTACAAAGAAGTATCACTTCCCACCGGTCAAAAGGGACATCCACAAAATGTGTAAAAACCAGAAAGGCAAGACAGGCCCTGGAGAACTGGGAGCCTTGTTATGCTGATGGGCGGGATGTAAATTGCCAACTGCCTCACTGGAGGAGTGCATTGTGTTCCCTAAAACAAGTAAACAACAGAGCTACAGAGCCAAGGCCACTTCCAGTCTAGGGAATATACCTTGGGAAAACTGAAAATCAATAAGAAAGAGCCACCTCCAAATTTAGGGCTGCACTGACTACAAGAACCTCAACTTGGGTACACCTTAAATATCCCAGGAAATATAAAAATGGTTCAAAACATTGTGGTACTTACGTACGATGGAATATCCCTCAGCCATGAAATCAATGTCATAAGACCAGTAGCAGCAAAGTGACTGGATTCAGGTACGATGATTCTAAGTGAAATAAGTCACACAGAAAAAGAAACTTATCATAAGATATCACTTATGAAGATCCTGTAAACATGGCTACACGTGAATTGAGTTAGGAAAGGGAACAGAGTCTCACATTTAGAAAACACTCTTATGCCTGCATAAAGGGGAAGGAGAGGTGGGGTGATGCATAAAACCAGAGTTTGATATAAGCACAGGGACCGTTTCAAAAACCAACTTTGGAATTGACAAGACCGACACCTTCCTCAGTGAAAGAGACTCAAAACCCCATATTTCCCACAGAGGAATATATCTGACTAGTAAGAATCTTAAAACCTATGTATTGATATGTCTCCATAAGGGAATCAAGTGTGTCTAGAGTGGCATAAACATGGCAGCGAGAATCAGCTCAAACCCAGTATAAAAAGGAATTTCAAAAGCAAAACCAAAAAACAGGGAAATTCTTTACAATTCCTTCAGGGTGTCTGAGGAAACCTGGAAAGACCCTATCTACAATGACAGCTGGATGTGGCATAAGGCTGGACACTTGGGACTGAGAGGATTGGAGAGATTGGGTGAGCAAATGCAGACCCTTTCAAGCAATAATGCATGGCCCCCATTCCATGGGTCCCAACTCTCCAGGTTCAAGGGAATATTACTACAGCTATAACATGTACAGGAAACCTAGAGAACGGACACACTGTGAATACGAAAGGTTTCTAAAACTCAACGAATAGTCCCTCTCCTGGTGCTCCAGTTTGACTTTCCAACTGCCTTACTATCAATCTCCCAACTTGGAGAGACAGGCCCTTTAACCTCCTGGTTTGCACAGGTTCCCAATTTGGCAGAGGATGGAAGGGACGAGGGAGAACCCATGAGAGAGTAGCTGTTAGGCATTTGGACGGGCACATGTCACTCTAATTTCCCGGCAGGAAGAAGAATTAACCAAAGTCTCAGCCACCCACCGGGAACCAGTATAGGACATGATCCAAAATTTTGGACTTGCGTTCAGCTCACAAAAAACGAGTTGAGAAATGGAGCTCAGGGGCACAGCAATTCACAAACTGGCAGAGTGATAAAGGACAACTATCGTCCAAAAATCTGTTGAGGGAAGTCAACGAGGCGGACTTGAAAGTGAGGCAAAATAGCAGGAAACAGATTTCAAGAGGTACGTTGGAATCGCCTGTAAAGCACAGGAAGAGGGGCACAACTTGGACAATGGTGCACTTGGCCAAAAAGGGCGTATGCGTTTTCTCCTGAATATATTCAGGAGAAAACGCATACGCCCTTTTTGGCCAAGCAAGCAAGCGGGCAATGCAAATCTGCACTACAAAGAAGTATCATTTCCCACCGGTCAAAAGGGACATCCACAAAATGTGTAAAAACCAGAAAAGCAAGACAGGCCCTGAGGAACTGGGAGCCTTGTTATGCTGATGGGTGGGATGTAAATTGCCAACTGCCTCACTGGAGGAGTGCATTGTGTTCCCTAAAACAAGTAAACAACAGAGCTACAGAGCCAAGGCCACTTCCAGTCTAGGGAATATACCTTGGGAAAACTGAAAATCAATAAGAAAGAGCCACCTCCAAATTTAGGGCTGCACTGACTACAAGAACCTCAACTTGGGTACACCTTAAATATCCCAGGAAATATAAAAATGGTTCAAAACATTGTGGTACTTACGTACGATGGAATATCCCTCAGCCATGAAATCAATGTCATAAGACCAGTAGCAACAAAGTGAGTGGATTCAGGTACGATGATTCTAAGTGAAATAAGTCACACAGAAAAAGAAACTTATCATAAGATATCACTTATGAAGATCCTGTAAACATGGCTACACGTGAACTGAGTTAGGAAAGAGAACAGAGTCTCACATTTAGAAAACACTCTTATGCCTGCATAAAGGGGAAGGAGAGGTGGGGTGATGCATAAAACCAGAGTTTGATATAAGCACAGGGACCGTTTCAAAAACCAACTTTGGAATAGACAAGACCTACACCTTCCTCAGTGAAAGAGACTCAAAACCCCATATTTCCCACAGAGGAATATATCTGACTAGTAAGAATCTTAAAACCTATGTATTGATGTGTCTCCATAAGGGAATCATGTGTGTCTAGAGTGGCATAAACATGGCAGCGATAATCAGCTCAAACCCACTATAAAAAGGAATTTCAAAAGCAAAACCAAAAAACAGGGAAATTCTTTACAATTCCTTCAGGGTGTCTGAGGAAACCTGGAAAGACCCTATCTACAATGACAGCTGGATGTGGCATAAGGCTGGACACTTGGGACTGAGAGGATTGGTGAGATTGGGTGAGCAAATGCAGACCCTTTCAAGCAATAATGCATGGCCCCCATTCCATTGGTCCCAACTCTCCAGGTTCAAGGGAATATTACTACAGCTATAACATGTACAGGAAACCTAGAGAATGGACACACTGTGAATACGAAAGGTTTCTAAAACTCAACGAATAGTCCCTCTCCTGGTGCTCCAGTTTGACTTTCCAACTGCCTTACTATCAATCTCCCAACTTGGAGAGACAGGCCCTTTAACCTCCTGGTTTGCACAGGTTCCCAATTTGGCAGAGGATGGAAGGGACGAGGGAGAACCCATGAGAGAGTAGCTGTTAGGCATTTGGACGGGCACATGTCACTCTAATTTCCCGGCAGGAAGAAGAATTAACCAAAGTCTCAGCCACCCACCGGGAACCAGTATAGGACATGATCCAAAATTTTGGACTTGCGTTCAGCTCACAAAAAACGAGTTGAGAAATGGAGCTCATGGGCACAGCAATTCACAAACTGGCAGAGTGATAAAGGACAACTATCGTCCAAAAATCTGTTGAGGGAAGTCAACGAGGCGGACTTGAAAGTGAGGCAAAATAGCAGGAAACAGATTTCAAGAGGTACGTTGGAATTGCCTGTAAAGCACAGGAAGAGGGGCACAACTTGGACAATGGTGCACTTGGCCAAAAAGGGCGTATGCGTTTTCTCCTGAATATATTCAGGAGAAAACGCATACGCCCTTTTTGGCCAAGCAAGCAAGCGGGGAATGCAAATCTGCACTACAAAGAAGTATCATTTCCCACCGGTCAAAAGGGACATCCACAAAATGTGTAAAAACCAGAAAGGCAAGACAGGCCCTGAGGAACTGGGAGCCTTGTTATGCTGATGGGTGGGATGTAAATTGCCAACTGCCTCACTGGAGGAGTGCATTGTGTTCCCTAAAACAAGTAAACAACAGAGCTACAGAGCCAAGGCCACTTCCAGTCTAGGGAATATACCTTGGGAAAACTGAAAATCAATAAGAAAGAGCCACCTCCAAATTTAGGGCTGCACTGACTACAAGAACCTCAACTTGGGTACACCTTAAATATCCCAGGAAATATAAAAATGGTTCAAAACATTGTGGTACTTACGTACGATGGAATATCCCTCAGCCATGAAATCAATGTCATAAGACCAGTAGCAACAAAGTGAGTGGATTCAGGTACGATGATTCTAAGTGAAATAAGTCACACAGAAAAAGAAACTTATCATAAGATATCACTTATGAAGATCCTGTAAACATGGCTACACGTGAACTGAGTTACGAAAGAGAACAGAGTCTCACATTTAGAAAACACTCTTATGCCTGCATAAAGGGGAAGGAGAGGTGGGGTGATGCATAAAACCAGAGTTTGATATAAGCACAGGGACCGTTTCAAAAACCAACTTTGGAATTGACAAGACCGACACCTTCCTTAGTGAAAGAGACTCAAAACCCCATATTTCCCACAGAGGAATATATCTGACTAGTAAGAATCTTAAAACCTATGTATTGATATGTCTCCATAAGGGAATCAAGTGTGTCTAGAGTGGCATAAACATGGCAGCGAGAATCAGCTCAAACCCACTATAAAAAGGAATTTCAAAAGCAAAACCAAAAAACAGGGAAATTCTTTACAATTCCTTCAGGGTGTCTGAGGAAACCTGGAAAGACCCTATCTACAATGACAGCTGGATGTGGCATAAGGCTGGACACTTGGGACTGAGAGGATTGGTGAGATTGGGTGAGCGAATGCAGACCCTTTCAAGCAATAATGCATGGCCCCCATTCCATGGGTCCCAACTCTCCAGGTTCAAGGGAATATTACTACAGCTATAACATGTACAGGAAACCTAGAGAATGGACACACTGTGAATACGAAAGGTTTCTAAAACTCAACGAATAGTCCCTCTCCTGATGCTCCAGTTTGACTTTCCAACTGCCTTACTATCAATCTCCCAACTTGGAGAGACAGGCCCTTTAACCTCCTGGTTTGCACAGGTTCCCAATTTGGCAGAGGATGGAAGGGACGAGGGAGAACCCATGAGAGAGTAGCTGTTAGGCATTTGGACGGGCACATGTCACTCTAATTTCCCGGCAGGAAGAAGAATTAACCAAAGTCTCAGCCACCCACCGGGAACCAGTATAGGACATGATCCAAAATTTTGGACTTGCGTTCAGCTCACAAAAAACGAGTTGAGAAATGGAGCTCAGGGGCACAGCAATTCACAAACTGGCAGAGTGATAAAGGACAACTATCGTCCAAAAATCTGTTGAGGGAAGTCAACGAGGCGGACTTGAAAGCGAGGCAAAATAGCAGGAAACAGATTTCAAGAGGTACCTTGGAATCGCCTGTAAAGCACAGGAAGAGGGGCACAACTTGGACAATGGTGCACTTGGCCAAAAAGGGCGTATGCGTTTTCTCCTGAATATATTCAGGAGAAAACGCATACGCCCTTTTTGGCCAAGCAAGCAAGCGGGCAATGCAAATCTGCACTACAAAGTAGTATCACTTCCCACCGGTCAAAAGGGACATCCACAAAATGTGTAAAAACCAGAAAGGCAAGACAGGCCCTGGAGAACTGGGAGCCTTGTTATGCTGATGGGCGGGATGTAAATTGCCAACTGCCTCACTGGAGGAGTGCATTGTGTTCCCTAAAACAAGTAAACAACAGAGCTACAGAGCCAAGGCCACTTCCAGTCTAGGGAATATACCTTGGGAAAACTGAAAATCAATAAGAAAGAGCCACCTCCAAATTTAGGGCTGCACTGACTACAAGAACCTCAACTTGGGTACACCTTAAATATCCCAGGAAATATAAAAATGGTTCAAAACATTGTGGTACTTACGTACGATGGAATATCCCTCAGCCATGAAATCAATGTCATAAGACCAGTAGCAGCAAAGTGAGTGGATTCAGGTACGATGATTCTAAGTGAAATAAGTCACACAGAAAAAGAAACTTATCATAAGATATCACTTATGAAGATCCTGTAAACATGGCTACACGTGAACTGAGTTAGGAAAGAGAACAGAGTCTCACATTTAGAAAACACTCTTATGCCTGCATAAAGGGGAAGGAGAGGTGGGGTGATGCATAAAACCAGAGTTTGATATAAGCACAGGGACCGTTTCAAAAACCAACTTTGGAATAGACAAGACCTACACCTTCCTCAGTGAAAGAGACTCAAAACCCCATATTTCCCACAGAGGAATATATCTGACTAGTAAGAATCTTAAAACCTATGTATTGATGTGTCTCCATAAGGGAATCAAGTGTGTCTAGAGTGGCATAAACATGGCAGCGAGAATCAGCTCAAACCCACTATAAAAAGGAATTTCAAAAGCAAAACCAAAAAACAGGGAAATTCTTTACAATTCCTTCAGGGTGTCTGAGGAAACCTGGAAAGACCCTATCTGCAATGACAGCTGGATGTGGCATAAGGCTGGACACTTGGGACTGAGAGGATTGGTGAGATTGGGTGAGCAAATGCAGACCCTTTCAAGCAATAATGCATGGCCCCCATTCCATGGGTCCCAACTCTCCAGGTTCAAGGGAATATTACTACAGCTATAACATGTACAGGAAACCTAGAGAATGGACACACTGTGAATACGAAAGGTTTCTAAAACTCAACGAATAGTCCCTCTCCTGGTGCTCCAGTTTGACTTTCCAACTGCCTTACTATCAATCTCCCAACTTGGAGAGACAGGCCCTTTAACCTCCTGGTTTGCACAGGTTCCCAATTCGGCAGAGGATGGAAGGGACGAGGGAGAACCCATGAGAGAGTAGCTGTTAGGCATTTGGACGGGCACATGTCACTCTAATTTCCCGGCAGGAAGAAGAATTAACCAAAGTCTCAGCCACCCACTGGGAACCAGTATAGGACATGATCCAAAATTTTGGACTTGTGTTCAGCTCACAAAAAACGAGTTGAGAAATGGAGCTCAGAAGCACAGCAATTCACAAAATGGCAGAGTGATAAAGGACAACTATCGTCCAAAAATCTGTTGAGGGAAGTCAACGAGGTGGACTTGAAAGCGAGGCAAAATAGCAGGAAACAGATTTCAAGAGGTACCTTGGAATCGCCTGTAAAGCACAGGAAGAGGGGCACAACTTGGACAATGGTGCACTTGGCCAAAAAGGGCGTATGCGTTTTCTCCTGAATATATTCAGGAGAAAACGCTTACGCCCTTTTTGGCCAAGCAAGCAAGCGGGCAATGCAAATCTGCACTACAAAGAAGTATCACTTCCCACCGGTCAAAAGGGACATCCACAAAATGTGTAAAAACCAGAAAGGCAAGACAGGCCCTGGAGAACTGGGAGCCTTGTTATGCTGATGGGCGGGATGTAAATTGCCAACTGCCTCACTGGAGGAGTGCATTGTGTTCCCTAAAACAAGTAAACAACAGAGCTACAGAGCCAAGGCCACTTCCAGTCTAGGGAATATACCTTGGGAAAACTGAAAATCAATAAGAAAGAGCCACCTCCAAATTTAGGGCTGCACTGACTACAAGAACCTCAACTTGGGTACACCTTAAATATCCCAGGAAATATAAAAATGGTTCAAAACATTGTGGTACTTACGTACGATGGAATATCCCTCAGCCATGAAATCAATGTCATAAGACCAGTAGCAGCAAAGTGAGTGGATTCAGGTACGATGATTCTAAGTGAAATAAGTCACACAGAAAAAGAAACTTATCATAAGATATCACTTATGAAGATCCTGTAAACATGGCTACACGTGAACTGAGTTAGGAAAGAGAACAGAGTCTCACATTTAGAAAACACTCTTATGCCTGCATAAAGGGGAAGGAGAGGTGGGGTGATGCATAAAACCAGAGTTTGATATAAGCACAGGGACCGTTCCAAAAACCAACTTTGGAATAGACAAGACCTACACCTTCCTCAGTGAAAGAGACTCAAAACCCCATATTTCCCGCAGAGGAATATATCTGACTAGTAAGAATCTTAAATCCTATGTATTGATATGTCTCCATAAGGGAATCAAGTGTGTCTAGAGTGGCATAAACATGGCAGCGAGAATCAGCTCAAACCCACTATAAAAAGGAATTTCAAAAGCAAAACCAAAAAACAGGGAAATTCTTTACAATTCCTTCAGGGTGTCTGAGGAAACCTGGAAAGACCCTATCTACAATGACAGCTGGATGTGGCATAAGGCTGGACACTTGGGACTGAGAGGATTGGTGAGATTGGGTGAGCAAATGCAGACCCTTTCAAGCAATAATGCATGGCCCCCATTCCATGGGTCCCAACTCTCCAGGTTCAAGGGAATATTACTACAGCTATAACATGTACAGGAAACCTAGAGAATGGACACACTGTGAATATGAAAGGTTTCTAAAACTCAACGAATAGTCCCTCTCCTGGTGCTCCAGTTTGACTTTCCAACTGCCTTACTATCAATCTCCCAACTTGGAGAGACAGGCCCTTTAACCTCCTGGTTTGCACAGGTTCCCAATTTGGCAGAGGATGGAAGGGACGAGGGAGAACCCATGAGAGAGTAGCTGTTAGGCATTTGGACGGGCACATGTCACTCTAATTTCCCGGCAGGAAGAAGAATTAACCAAAGTCTCAGCCACCCACCGGGAACCAGTATAGGACATGATCCAAAATTTTGGACTTGTGTTCAGCTCACAAAAAACGAGTTGAGAAATGGAGCTCAGGGGCACAGCAATTCACAAACTGGCAGAGTGATAAAGGACAACTATCGTCCAAAAATCTGTTGAGGGAAGTCAACGAGGCGGACTTGAAAGCGAGGCAAAATAGCAGGAAACAGATTTCAAGAGGTACCTTGGAATCGCCTGTAAAGCACAGGAAGAGGGGCACAACTTGGACAATGGTGCACTTGGCCAAAAAGGGCGTATGCGTTTTCTCCTGAATATATTCAGGAGAAAACGCATACGCCCTTTTTGGCCAAGCAAGCAAGCGGGCAATGCAAATCTGCACTACAAAGAAGTATCACTTCCCACCGGTCAAAAGGGACATCCACAAAATGTGTAAAAACCAGAAAGGCAAGACAGGCCCTGGAGAACTGGGAGCTTTGTTATGCTGATGGGCGGGATGTAAATTGCCAACTGCCTCACTGGAGGAGTGCATTGTGTTCCCTAAAACAAGTAAACAACAGAGCTACAGAGCCAAGGCCACTTCCAGTCTAGGGAATATACCTTGGGAAAACTGAAAATCAATAAGAAAGAGCCACCTCCAAATTTAGGGCTGCACTGACTACAAGAACCTCAACTTGGGTACACCTTAAATATCCCAGGAAATATAAAAATGGTTCAAAACATTGTGGTACTTACGTACGATGGAATATCCCTCAGCCATGAAATTAATGTCATAAGACCAGTAGCAGCAAAGTGAGTGGATTCAGGTACGATGATTCTAAGTGAAATAAGTCACACAGAAAAAGAAACTTATCATAAGATATCACTTATGAAGATCCTGTAAACATGGCTACACGTGAATTGAGTTAGGAAAGGGAACAGAGTCTCACATTTAGAAAACACTCTTATGCCTGCATAAAGGGGAAGTAGAGGTGGGGTGATGCATAAAACCAGAGTTTGATATAAGCACAGGGACCGTTTCAAAAACCAACTTTGGAATTGACAAGACCGACACCTTCCTCAGTGAAAGAGACTCAAAACCCCATATATCCCACAGAGGAATATATCTGACTAGTAAGAATCTTAAAACCTATGTATTGATATGTCTCCATAAGGGAATCAAGTGTGTCTAGAGTGGCATAAACATGGCAGCGAGAATCAGCTCAAACCCAGTATAAAAAGGAATTTCAAAAGCAAAACCAAAAAACAGGGAAATTCTTTACAATTCCTTCAGGGTGTCTGAGGAAACCTGGAAAGACCCTATCTACAATGACAGCTGGATGTGGCATAAGGCTGGACACTTGGGACTGAGAGGATTGGAGAGATTGGGTGAGCAAATGCAGACCCTTTCAAGCAATAATGCATGGCCCCCATTCCATGGGTTCCAACTCTCCAGGTTCAAGGGAATATTACTACAGCTATAACATGTACAGGAAACCTAGAGAATGGACACACTGTGAATACGAAAGGTTTCTAAAACTCAACGAATAGTCCCTCTCCTGGTGCTCCAGTTTGACTTTCCAACTGCCTTACTATCAATCTCCCAACTTGGAGAGACAGGCCCTTTAACCTCCTGGTTTGCACAGGTTCCCAATTTGGCAGAGGATGGAAGGGACGAGGGAGAACCCATGAGAGAGTAGCTGTTAGGCATTTGGACGGGCACATGTCACTCTAATTTCCCGGCAGGAAGAAGAATTAACCAAAGTCTCAGCCACCCACCGGAAACCAGTATAGGACAAGATCCAAAATTTTGGACTTGTGTTCAGCTCACAAAAAACGAGTTGAGAAATGGAGCTCAGGGGCACAGCAATTCACAAACTGGCAGAGTGATAAAGGACAACTATCGTCCAAAAATCTGTTGAGGGAAGTCAACGAGGCGGACTTGAAAGCGAGGCAAAATAGCAGGAAACAGATTTCAAGAGGTACCTTGGAATCGCCTGTAAAGCACAGGAAGAGGGGCACAACTTGGACAATGGTGCACTTGGCCAAAAAGGGCGTATGCGTTTTCTCCTGAATATATTCAGGAGAAAACGCATACGCCCTTTTTGGCCAAGCAAGCAAGCGGGCAATGCAAATCTGCACTACAAAGAAGTATCACTTCCCACCGGTCAAAAGGGACATCCACAAAATGTGTAAAAACCAGAAAGGCAAGACAGGCCCTGGAGAATTGGGAGCCTTGTTAGGCTGATGGGCGGGATGTAAATTGCCAACTGCCTCACTGGAGGAGTGCATTGTGTTCCCTAAAACAAGTAAACAACAGAGCTACAGAGCCAAGGCCACTTCCAGTCAAGGAATATACCTTGGGAAAACTGAAAATCAATAAGAAAGAGCCACCTCCAAATTTAGGGCTGCACTGACTACAAGAACCTCAACTTGGGTACACCTTAAATATCCCAGGAAATATAAAAATGGTTCAAAACATTGTGGTACTTACGTACGATGGAATATCCCTCAGCCATGAAATCAATGTCATAAGACCAGTAGCAGCAAAGTGAGTGGATTCAGGTACGATGATTCTAAGTGAAATAAGTCACACAGAAAAAGAAACTTATCATAAGATATCACTTAGGAAGATCCTGTAAACATGGCTACACGTGAATTGAGTTAGGAAAGGGAACAGAGTCTCACATTTAGAAAACACTCTTATGCCTGCATAAAGGGGAAGGAGAGGTGGGGTGATGCATAAAACCAGAGTTTGATATAAGCACAGGGACCGTTTCAAAAACCAACTTTGGAATTGACAAGACCGACACCTTCCTCAGTGAAAGAGACTCAAAACCCCATATTTCCCACAGAGGAATATATCTGACTAGTAAGAATCTTAAAACCTATGTATTGATATGTCTCCATAAGGGAATCAAGTGTGTCTAGAGTGGCATAAACATGGCAGCGAGAATCAGCTCAAACCCACTATAAAAAGGAATTTCAAAAGCAAAACCAAAAAACAGGGAAATTCTTTACAATTCCTTCAGGGTGTCTGAGGAAACCTGGAAAGACCCTATCTACAATGACAGCTGGATGTGGCATAAGGCTGGACACTTGGGACTGAGAGGATTGGTGAGATTGGGTGAGCGAATGCAGACCCTTTCAAGCAATAATGCATGGCCCCCATTCCATGGGTCCCAACTCTCCATGTTCAAGGGAATATTACTACAGCTATAACATGTACAGGAAACCTAGAGAATGGACACACTGTGAATACGAAAGGTTTCTAAAACTCAACGAATAGTCCCTCTCCTGATGCTCCAGTTTGACTTTCCAACTGCCTTACTATCAATCTCCCAACTTGGAGAGACAGGCCCTTTAACCTCCTGGTTTGCACAGGTTCCCAATTTGGCAGAGGATGGAAGGGACGAGGGAGAACCCATGAGAGAGTAGCTGTTAGGCATTTGGACGGGCACATGTCACTCTAATTTCCCGGCAGGAAGAAGAATTAACCAAAGTCTCAGCCACCCACCGGGAACCAGTATAGGACATGATCCAAAATTTTGGACTTGCGTTCAGCTCACAAAAAACGAGTTGAGAAATGGAGCTCAGGGGCACAGCAATTCACAAACTGGCAGAGTGATAAAGGACAACTATCGTCCAAAAATCTGTTGAGGGAAGTCAACGAGGCGGACTTGAAAGCGAGGCAAAATAGCAGGAAACAGATTTCAAGAGGTACCTTGGAATCGCCTGTAAAGCACAGGAAGAGGGGCACAACTTGGACAATGGTGCACTTGGCCAAAAAGGGCGTATGCGTTTTCTCCTGAATATATTCAGGAGAAAACGCATACGCCCTTTTTGGCCAAGCAAGCAAGCGGGCAATGCAAATCTGCACTACAAAGTAGTATCACTTCCCACCGGTCAAAAGGGACATCCACAAAATGTGTAAAAACCAGAAAGGCAAGACAGGCCCTGGAGAACTGGGAGCCTTGTTATGCTGATGGGCGGGATGTAAATTGCCAACTGCCTCACTGGAGGAGTGCATTGTGTTCCCTAAAACAAGTAAACAACAGAGCTACAGAGCCAAGGCCACTTCCAGTCTAGGGAATATACCTTGGGAAAACTGAAAATCAATAAGAAAGAGCCACCTCCAAATTTAGGGCTGCACTGACTACAAGAACCTCAACTTGGGTACACCTTAAATATTCCAGGAAATATAAAAATGGTTCAAAACATTGTGGTACTTACGTACGATGGAATATCCCTCAGCCATGAAATCAATGTCATAAGACCAGTAGCAGCAAAGTGAGTGGATTCAGGTACGATGATTCTAAGTGAAATAAGTCACACAGAAAAAGAAACTTATCATAAGATATCACTTATGAAGATCCTGTAAACATGGCTACACGTGAACTGAGTTAGGAAAGAGAACAGAGTCTCACATTTAGAAAACACTCTTATGCCTGCATAAAGGGGAAGGAGAGGTGGGGTGATGCATAAAACCAGAGTTTGATATAAGCACAGGGACCGTTTCAAAAACCAACTTTGGAATTGACAAGACCTACACCTTCCTCAGTGAAAGAGACTCAAAACCCCATATTTCCCACAGAGGAATATATCTGACTAGTAAGAATCTTAAAACCTATGTATTGATGTGTCTCCATAAGGGAATCAAGTGTGTCTAGAGTGGCATAAACATGGCAGCGAGAATCAGCTCAAACCCACTATAAAAAGGAATTTCAAAAGCAAAACCAAAAAACAGGGAAATTCTTTACAATTCCTTCAGGGTGTCTGAGGAAACCTGGAAAGACCCTATCTACAATGACAGCTGGATGTGGCATAAGGCTGGACACTTGGGACTGAGAGGATTGGTGAGATTGGGTGAGCGAATGCAGACCCTTTCAAGCAATAATGCATGGCCCCCATTCCATGGGTCCCAACTCTCCATGTTCAAGGGAATATTACTACAGCTATAACATGTACAGGAAACCTAGAGAATGGACACACTGTGAATACGAAAGGTTTCTAAAACTCAACGAATAGTCCCTCTCCTGGTGCTCCAGTTTGACTTTCCAACTGCCTTACTATCAATCTCCCAACTTGGAGAGACAGGCCCTTTAACCTCCTGGTTTGCACAGGTTCCCAATTTGGCAGAGGATGGAAGGGACGAGGGAGAACCCATGAGAGAGTAGCTGTTAGGCATTTGGACGGGCACATGTCACTCTAATTTCCCGGCAGGAAGAAGAATTAACCAAAGTCTCAGCCACCCACCGGGAACCAGTATAGGACATGATCCAAAATTTTGGACTTGCGTTCAGCTCACAAAAAACGAGTTGAGAAATGGAGCTCAGGGGCACAGCAATTCACAAACTGGCAGAGTGATAAAGGACAACTATCGTCCAAAAATCTGTTGAGGGAAGTCAACGAGGCGGACTTGAAAGCGAGGCAAAATAGCAGGAAACAGATTTCAAGAGGTACCTTGGAATCGCCTGTAAAGCACAGGAAGAGGGGCACAACTTGGACAATGGTGCACTTGGCCAAAAAGGGCGTATGCGTTTTCTCCTGAATATATTCAGGAGAAAACGCATACGCCCTTTTTGGCCAAGCAAGCAAGCGGGCAATGCAAATCTGCACTACAAAGAAGTATCACTTCCCACCGGTCAAAAGGGACATCCACAAAATGTGTAAAAACCAGAAAGGCAAGACAGGCCCTGGAGAACAGGGAGCCTTGTTATGCTGATGGGCGGGATGTAAATTGCCAACTGCCTCACTGGAGGAGTGCATTGTGTTCCCTAAAACAAGTAAACAACAGAGCTACAGAGCCAAGGCCACTTCCAGTCTAGGGAATATACCTTGGGAAAACTGAAAATCAATAAGAAAGAGCCACCTCCAAATTTAGGGCTGCACTGACTACAAGAACCTCAACTTGGGTACACCTTAAATATCCCAGGAAATATAAAAATGGTTCAAAACATTGTGGTACTTACGTACGATGGAATATCCCTCAGCCATGAAATCAATGTCATAAGACCAGTAGCAGCAAAGTGAGTGGATTCAGGTACGATGATTCTAAGTGAAATAAGTCACACAGAAAAAGAAACTTATCATAAGATATCACTTATGAAGATCCTGTAAACATGGCTACACGTGAACTGAGTTAGGAAAGAGAACAGAGTCTCACATTTAGAAAACACTCTTATGCCTGCATAAAGGGGAAGGAGAGGTGGGGTGATGCATAAAACCAGAGTTTGATATAAGCACAGGGACTGTTCCAAAAACCAACTTTGGAATTGACAAGACCGACACCTTCCTCAGTGAAAGAGACTCAAAACCCCATATTTCCCACAGAGGAATATATCTGACTAGTAAGAATCTTAAAACCTATGTATTGATATGTCTCCATAAGGGAATCAAGTGTGTCTAGAGTGGCATAAACATGGCAGCGAGAATCAGCTCAAACCCACTATAAAAAGGAATTTCAAAAGCAAAACCAAAAAACAGGGAAATTCTTTACAATTCCTTCAGGGTGTCTGAGGAAACCTGGAAAGACCCTATCTACAATGACAGCTGGATGTGGCATAAGGCTGGACACTTGGGACTGAGAGGATTGGTGAGATTGGGTGAGCAAATGCAGACCCTTTCAAGCAATAATGCATGGCCCCCATTCCATGGGTCCCAACTCTCCAGGTTCAAGGGAATATTACTACAGCTATAACATGTACAGGAAACCTAGAGAATGGACACACTGTGAATATGAAAGGTTTCTAAAACTCAACGAATAGTCCCTCTCCTGGTGCTCCAGTTTGACTTTCCAACTGCCTTACTATCAATCTCCCAACTTGGAGAGACAGGCCCTTTAACCTCCTGGTTTGCACAGGTTCCCAATTTGGCAGAGGATGGAAGGGACGAGGGAGAACCCATGAGAGAGTAGCTGTTAGGCATTTGGACGGGCACATGTCACTCTAATTTCCCGGCAGGAAGAAGAATTAACCAAAGTCTCAGCCACCCACCGGGAACCAGTATAGGACATGATCCAAAATTTTGGACTTGCGTTCAGCTCACAAAAAACGAGTTGAGAAATGGAGCTCAGGGGCACAGCAATTCACAAACTGGCAGAGTGATAAAGGACAACTATCGTCCAAAAATCTGTTGAGGGAAGTCAACGAGGCGGACTTGAAAGCGAGGCAAAATAGCAGGAAACAGATTTCAAGAGGTACCTTGGAATCGCCTGTAAAGCACAGGAAGAGGGGCACAACTTGGACAATGGTGCACTTGGCCAAAAAGGGCGTATGTGTTTTCTCCTGAATATATTCAGGAGAAAACGCATACGCCCTTTTTGGCCAAGCAAGCAAGCGGGCAATGCAAATCTGCACTACAAAGAAGTATCACTTCCCACCGGTCAAAAGGGACATCCACAAAATGTGTAAAAACCAGAAAGGCAAGACAGGCCCTGGAGAACTGGGAGCCTTGTTATGCTGATGGGCGGGATGTAAATTGCCAACTGCCTCACTGGAGGAGTGCATTGTGTTCCCTAAAACAAGTAAACAACAGAGCTACAGAGCCAAGGCCACTTCCAGTCTAGGGAATATACCTTGGGAAAACTGAAAATCAATAAGAAAGAGCCACCTCCAAATTTAGGGCTGCACTGACTACAAGAACCTCAACTTGGGTACACCTTAAATATCCCAGGAAATATAAAAATGGTTCAAAACATTGTGGTACTTACGTACGATGGAATATCCCTCAGCCATGAAATCAATGTCATAAGACCAGTAGCAGCAAAGTGAGTGGATTCAGGTACGATGATTCTAAGTGAAATAAGTCACACAGAAAAAGAAACTTATCATAAGATATCACTTAGGAAGATCCTGTAAACATGGCTACACGTGAACTGAGTTAGGAAAGAGAACAGAGTCTCACATTTAGAAAACACTCTTATGCCTGCATAAAGGGGAAGGAGAGGTGGGGTGATGCATAAAACCAGAGTTTGATATAAGCACAGGGACCGTTCCAAAAACCAACTTTGGAATAGACAAGACCTACACCTTCCTCAGTGAAAGAGACTCAAAACCCCATATTTCCCGCAGAGGAATATATCTGACTAGTAAGAATCTTAAAACCTATGTATTGATATGTCTCCATAAGGGAATCAAGTGTGTCTAGAGTGGCATAAACATGGCAGCGAGAATCAGCTCAAACCCACTATAAAAAGGAATTTCAAAAGCAAAACCAAAAAACAGGGAAATTCTTTACAATTCCTTCAGGGTGTCTGAGGAAACCTGGAAAGACCCTATCTACAATGACAGCTGGATGTGGCATAAGGCTGGACACTTGGGACTGAGAGGATTGGTGAGATTGGGTGAGCAAATGCAGACCCTTTCAAACAATAATGCATGGCCCCCATTCCATGGGTCCCAACTCTCCAGGTTCAAGGGAATATTACTACAGCTATAACATGTACAGGAAACCTAGAGAATGGACACACTGTGAATACGAAAGGTTTCTAAAACTCAACGAATAGTCCCTCTCCTGGTGCTCCAGTTTGACTTTCCAACTGCCTTACTATCAATCTCCCAACTTGGAGAGACAGGCCCTTTAACCTCCTGGTTTGCACAGGTTCCCAATTTGGCAGAGGATGGAAGGGACGAGGGAGAACCCATGAGAGAGTAGCTGTTAGGCATTTGGACGGGCACATGTCACTCTAATTTCCCGGCAGGAAGAAGAATTAACCAAAGTCTCAGCCACCCACCGGGAACCAGTATAGGACATGATCCAAAATTTTGGACTTGCGTTCAGCTCACAAAAAACGAGTTGAGAAATGGAGCTCAGGGGCACAGCAATTCACAAACTGGCAGAGTGATAAAGGACAACTATCGTCCAAAAATCTGTTGAGGGAAGTCAACGAGGCGGACTTGAAAGCGAGGCAAAATAGCAGGAAACAGATTTCAAGAGGTACCTTGGAATCGCCTGTAAAGCACAGGAAGAGGGGCACAACTTGGACAATGGTGCACTTGGCCAAAAAGGGCGTATGCGTTTTCTCCTGAATATATTCAGGAGAAAACGCATACGCCCTTTTTGGCCAAGCAAGCAAGCGGGCAATGCAAATCTGCACTACAAAGAAGTATCACTTCCCACCGGTCAAAAGGGACATCCACAAAATGTGTAAAAACCAGAAATGCAAGACAGGCCCTGGAGAACTGGGAGCCTTGTTATGCTGATGGGCGGGATGTAAATTGCCAACTGCCTCACTGGAGGAGTGCATTGTGTTCCCTAAAACAAGTAAACAACAGAGCTACAGAGCCAAGGCCACTTCCAGTCTAGGGAATATACCTTGGGAAAACTGAAAATCAATAAGAAAGAGCCACCTCCAAATTTAGGGCTGCACTGACTACAAGAACCTCAACTTGGGTACACCTTAAATATCCCAGGAAATATAAAAATGGTTCAAAACATTGTGGTACTTACGTACGATGGAATATCCCTCAGCCATGAAATCAATGTCATAAGACCAGTAGCAGCAAAGTGAGTGGATTCAGGTACGATGATTCTAAGTGAAATAAGTCACACAGAAAAAGAAACTTATCATAAGATATCACTTAGGAAGATCCTGTAAACATGGCTACACGTGAACTGAGTTAGGAAAGAGAACAGAGTCTCACATTTAGAAAACACTCTTATGCCTGCATAAAGGGGAAGGAGAGGTGGGGTGATGCATAAAACCAGAGTTTGATATAAGCACAGGGACCGTTCCAAAAACCAACTTTGGAATAGACAAGACCTACACCTTCCTCAGTGAAAGAGACTCAAAACCCCATATTTCCCGCAGAGGAATATATCTGACTAGTAAGAATCTTAAAACCTATGTATTGATATGTCTCCATAAGGGAATCAAGTGTGTCTAGAGTGGCATAAACATGGCAGCGAGAATCAGCTCAAACCCACTATAAAAAGGAATTTCAAAAGCAAAACCAAAAAACAGGGAAATTCTTTACAATTCCTTAAGGGTGTCTGAGGAAACCTGGAAAGACCCTATCTACAATGACAGCTGGATGTGGCATAAGGCTGGACACTTGGGACTGAGAGGATTGGTGAGATTGGGTGAGCAAATGCAGACCCTTTCAAGCAATAATGCATGGCCCCCATTCCATGGGTCCCAACTCTCCAGGTTCAAGGGAATATTACTACAGCTATAACATGTACAGGAAACCTAGAGAATGGACACACTGTGAATACGAAAGGTTTCTAAAACTCAACGAATAGTCCCTCTCCTGGTGCTCCAGTTTGACTTTCCAACTGCCTTACTATCAATCTCCCAACTTGGAGAGACAGGCCCTTTAACCTCCTGGTTTGCACAGGTTCCCAATTTGGCAGAGGATGGAAGGGACGAGGGAGAACCCATGAGAGAGTAGCTGTTAGGCATTTGGACGGGCACATGTCACTCTAATTTCCCGGCAGGAAGAAGAATTAACCAAATTCTCAGCCACCCACCGGGAACCAGTATAGGACATGATCCAAAATTTTGGACTTGCGTTCAGCTCACAAAAAACGAATTGAGAAATGGAGCTCAGGGGAACAGCAATTCAAAAACTGGCAGAGTGATAAAGGACAACTTTCGTCCAAAAATCTGTTGAGGGAAGTCAACGAGGCGGACTTGAAAGCGAGGCAAAATAGCAGGAAATAGATTTCAAGAGGTACGTTGGAATCGCCTGTAAAGCACAGGAAGAGGGGCACAACTTGGACAATGGTGCACTTGGCCAAAAAGGGCGTATGCGTTTTCTCCTGAATATATTCAGGAGAAAACGCATACGCCCTTTTTGGCCAAGCAAGCAAGCGGGCAATGCAAATCTGCACTACAAAGAAGTATCACTTCCCACCGGTCAAAAGGGACATCCACAAAATGTGTAAAAACCAGAAAGGCAAGACAGGCCCTGGAGAACTGGGAGCCTTGTTATGCTGATGGGCGGGATGTAAACTGCCAACTGCCTCACTGGAGGAGTGCATTGTGTTCCCTAAAACAAGTAAACAACAGAGCTACAGAGCCAAGGCCACTTCCAGTCTAGGGAATATACCTTGGGAAAACTGAAAATCAATAAGAAAGAGCCACCTCCAAATTTAGGGCTGCACTGACTACAAGAACCTCAACTTGGGTACACCTTAAATATCCCAGGAAATATAAAAATGGTTCAAAACATTGTGGTACTTACGTATGATGGAATATCCCTCAGCGATGAAATCAATGTCATAAGACCAGTAGCAGCAAAGTGAGTGGATTCAGGTACGATGATTCTAAGTGAAATAAGTCACACAGAAAAAGAAACTTATCATAAGATATCACTTATGAAGATCCTGTAAACATGGCTACACGTGAACTGAGTTAGGAAAGAGAACAGAGTCTCACATTTAGAAAACACTCTTATGCCTGCATAAAGGGGAAGGAGAGGTGGGGTGATGCATAAAACCAGAGTTTGATATAAGCACAGGGACCGTTCCAAAAACCAACTTTGGAATAGACAAGACCTACACCTTCCTCAGTGAAAGAGACTCAAAACCCCATATTTCCCGCAGAGGAATATATCTGACTAGTAAGAATCTTAAATCCTATGTATTGATATGTCTCCATAAGGGAATCAAGTGTGTCTAGAGTGGCATAAACATGGCAGCGAGAATCAGCTCAAACCCACTATAAAAACGAATTTCAAAAGGAAAACCAAAAAACAGGGAAATTCTTTACAATTCCTTCAGGGTGTCTGAGGAAACCTGGAAAGACCCTATCTACAATGACAGCTGGATGTGGTATAAGGCTGGACACTTGGGACTGAGAGGATTGGTGAGATTGGGTGAGCAAATGCAGACCCTTTCAAGCAATAATGCATGGCCCCCATTCCATGGGTCCCAACTCTCCAGGTTCAAGGGAATATTACTACAGCTATAACATGTACAGGAAACCTAGAGAATGGACACACTGTGAATATGAAAGGTTTCTAAAACTCAACGAATAGTCCCTCTCCTGGTGCTCCAGTTTGACTTTCCAACTGCCTTACTATCAATCTCCCAACTTGGAGAGACAGGCCCTTTAACCTCCTGGTTTGCACAGGTTCCCAATTTGGCAGAGGATGGAAGGGACGAGGGAGAACCCATGAGAGAGTAGCTGTTAGGCATTTGGACGGGCACATGTCACTCTAATTTCCCGGCAGGAAGAAGAATTAACCAAAGTCTCAGCCACCCACCGGGAACCAGTATAGGACATGATCCAAAATTTTGGACTTGTGTTCAGCTCACAAAAAACGAGTTGAGAAATGGAGCTCAGGGGCACAGCAATTCACAAACTGGCAGAGTGATAAAGGACAACTATCGTCCAAAAATCTGTTGAGGGAAGTCAACGAGGCGGACTTGAAAGCGAGGCAAAATAGCAGGAAACAGATTTCAAGAGGTACCTTGGAATCGCCTGTAAAGCACAGGAAGAGGGGCACAACTTGGACAATGGTGCACTTGGCCAAAAAGGGCGTATGCGTTTTCTCCTGAATATATTCAGGAGAAAACGCATACGCCCTTTTTGGCCAAGCAAGCAAGCGGGCAATGCATACTGCACTACAAAGAAGTATCACTTCCCACCGGTCAAAAGGGACATCCACAAAATGTGTAAAAACCAGAAAGGCAAGACAGGCCCTGGAGAACTGGGAGCCTTGTTATGCTGATGGGCGGGATGTAAATTGCCAACTGCCTCACTGGAGGAGTGCATTGTGTTCCCTAAAACAAGTAAACAACAGAGCTACAGAGCCAAGGCCACTTCCAGTCTAGGGAATATACCTTGGGAAAACTGAAAATCAATAAGAAAGAGCCACCTCCAAATTTAGGGCTGCACTCACTACAAGAACCTCAACTTGGGTACACCTTAAATATCCCAGGAAATATAAAAATGGTTCAAAACATTGTGGTACTTACGTACGATGGAATATCCCTCAGCCATGAAATCAATGTCATAAGACCAGTAGCAACAAAGTGAGTGGATTCAGGTACGATGATTCTAAGTGAAATAAGTCACACAGAAAAAGAAACTTATCATAAGATATCACTTATGAAGATCCTGTAAACATGGCTACACGTGAACTGAGTTAGGAAAGAGAACAGAGTCTCACATTTAGAAAACACTCTTATGCCTGCATAAAGGGGAAGGAGAGGTGGGGTGATGCATAAAACCAGAGTTTGATATAAGCACAGGGACCGTTTCAAAAACCAACTTTGGAATTGACAAGACCGACACCTTCCTTAGTGAAAGAGACTCAAAACCCCATATTTCCCACAGAGGAATATATCTGACTAGTAAGAATCTTAAAACCTATGTATTGATGTGTCTCCATAAGGGAATCAAGTGTGTCTAGAGTGGCATAAACATGGCAGCGAGAATCAGCTCAAACCCACTATAAAAAGGAATTTCAAAAGCAAAACCAAAAAACAGGGAAATTCTTTACAATTCCTTCAGGGTGTCTGAGGAAACCTGGAAAGACCCTATCTACAATGACAGCTGGATGTGGCATAAGGCTGGACACTTGGGACTGAGAGGATTGGTGAGATTGGGTGAGCGAATGCAGACCCTTTCAAGCAATAATGCATGGCCCCCATTCCATGGGTCCCAACTCTCCAGGTTCAAGGGAATATTACTACAGCTATAACATGTACAGGAAACCTAGAGAATGGACACACTGTGAATACGAAAGGTTTCTAAAACTCAACGAATAGTCCCTCTCCTGGTGCTCCAGTTTGACTTTCCAACTGCCTTACTATCAATCTCCCAACTTGGAGAGACAGGCCCTTTAACCTCCTGGTTTGCACAGGTTCCCAATTTGGCAGAGGATGGAAGGGACGAGGGAGAACCCATGAGAGAGTAGCTGTTAGGCATTTGGACGGGCACATGTCACTCTAATTTCCCGGCAGGAAGAAGAATTAACCAAAGTCTCAGCCACCCACTGGGAACCAGTATAGGACATGATCCAAAATTTTGGACTTGCGTTCAGCTCACAAAAAACGAGTTGAGAAATGGAGCTCAGGGGCACAGCAATTCACAAACTGGCAGAGTGATAAAGGACAACTATCGTCCAAAAATCTGTTGAGGGAAGTCAACGAGGCGGACTTGAAAGCGAGGCAAAATAGCAGGAAACAGATTTCAAGAGGTACCTTGGAATCGCCTGTAAAGCACAGGAAGAGGGGCACAACTTGGACAATGGTGCACTTGGCCAAAAAGGGCGTATGCGTTTTCTCCTGAATATATTCAGGAGAAAACGCATACGCCCTTTTTGGCCAAGCAAGCAAGCGGGCAATGCAAATCTGCACTACAAAGAAGTATCACTTCCCACCGGTCAAAAGGGACATCCACAAAATGTGTAAAAACCAGAAAGGCAAGACAGGCCCTGGAGAACTGGGAGCCTTGTTATGCTGATGGGCGGGATGTAAATTGCAAACTGCCTCACTGGAGGAGTGCATTGTGTTCCCTAAAACAAGTAAACAACAGAGCTACAGAGCCAAGGCCACTTCCAGTCTAGGGAATATACCTTGGGAAAACTGAAAATCAATAAGAAAGAGCCACCTCCAAATTTAGGGCTGCACTGACTACAAGAACCTCAACTTGGGTACACCTTAAATATCCCAGGAAATATAAAAATGGTTCAAAACATTGTGGTACTTACGTACGATGGAATATCCCTCAGCCATGAAATCAATGTCATAAGACCAGTAGCAACAAAGTGAGTGGATTCAGGTACGATGATTCTAAGTGAAATAAGTCACACAGAAAAAGAAACTTATCATAAGATATCACTTATGAAGATCCTGTAAACATGGCTACACGTGAACTGAGTTAGGAAAGAGAACAGAGTCTCACATTTAGAAAACACTCTTATGCCTGCATAAAGGGGAAGGAGAGGTGGGGTGATGCATAAAACCAGAGTTTGATATAAGCACAGGGACCGTTTCAAAAACCAACTTTGAAATTGACAAGACCGACACCTTCCTTAGTGAAAGAGACTCAAAACCCCATATTTCCCACAGAGGAATATATCTGACTAGTAAGAATCTTAAAACCTATGTATTGATGTGTCTCCATAAGGGAATCAAGTGTGTCTAGAGTGGCATAAACATGGCAGCGAGAATCAGCTCAAACCCACTATAAAAAGGAATTTCAAAAGCAAAACCAAAAAACAGGGAAATTCTTTACAATTCCTTCAGGGTGTCTGAGGAAACCTGGAAAGACCCTATCTACAATGACAGCTGGATGTGGCATAAGCCTGGACACTTGGGACTGAGAGGATTGGTGAGATTGGGTGAGCGAATGCAGACCCTTTCAAGCAATAATGCATGGCCCCCATTCCATGGGTCCCAACTCTCCAGGTTCAAGGGAATATTACTACAGCTATAACATGTACAGGAAACCTAGAGAATGGACACACTGTGAATATGAAAGGTTTCTAAAACTCAACGAATAGTCCCTCTCCTGGTGCTCCAGTTTGACTTTCCAACTGCCTTACTATCAATCTCCCAACTTGGAGAGACAGGCCCTTTAACCTCCTGGTTTGCACAGGTTCCCAATTTGGCAGAGGATGGAAGGGACGAGGGAGAACCCATGAGAGAGTAGCTGTTAGGCATTTGGACGGGCACATGTCACTCTAATTTCCCGGCAGGAAGAAGAATTAACCAAAGTCTCAGCCACCCACCGGGAACCAGTATAGGACATGATCCAAAATTTTGGACTTGCGTTCAGCTCACAAAAAACGACTTGAGAAATGGAGCTCAGGGGCACAGCAATTCACAAACTGGCAGAGTGATAAAGGACAACTATCGTCCAAAAATCTGTTGAGGGAAGTCAACGAGGCGGACTTGAAAGCGAGGCAAAATAGCAGGAAACAGATTTCAAGAGGTACCTTGGAATCGCCTGTAAAGCACAGGAAGAGGGGCACAACTTGGACAATGGTGCACTTGGCCAAAAAGGGTGTATGCGTTTTCTCCTGAATATATTCAGGAGAAAACGCATACGCCCTTTTTGGCCAAGCAAGCAAGCGGGCAATGCAAATCTGCACTACAAAGAAGTATCACTTCCCACCGGTCAAAAGGGACATCCACAAAATGTGTAAAAACCAGAAAGGCAAGACAGGCCCTGGAGAACTGGGAGCCTTGTTATGCTGATGGGCGGGATGTAAATTGCCAACTGCCTCACTGGAGGAGTGCATTGTGTTCCCTAAAACAAGTAAACAACAGAGCTACAGAGCCAAGGCCACTTCCAGTCTAGGGAATATACCTTGGGAAAACTGAAAATCAATAAGAAAGAGCCACCTCCAAATTTAGGGCTGCACTGACTACAAGAACCTCAACTTGGGTACACCTTAAATATCCCAGGAAATATAAAAATGGTTCAAAACATTGTGGTACTTACGTACGATGGAATATCCCTCAGCCATGAAATCAATGTCATAAGACCAGTAGCAACAAAGTGAGTGGATTCAGGTACGATGATTCTAAGTGAAATAAGTCACACAGAAAAAGAAACTTATCATAAGATATCACTTATGAAGATCCTGTAAACATGGCTACACGTGAACTGAGTTAGGAAAGAGAACAGAGTCTCACATTTAGAAAACACTCTTATGCCTGCATAAAGGGGAAGGAGAGGTGGGGTGATGCATAAAACCAGAGTTTGATATAAGCACAGGGACCGTTTCAAAAACCAACTTTGAAATTGACAAGACCGACACCTTCCTTAGTGAAAGAGACTCAAAACCCCATATTTCCCACAGAGGAATATATCTGACTAGTAAGAATCTTAAAACCTATGTATTGATGTGTCTCCATAAGGGAATCAAGTGTGTCTAGAGTGGCATAAACATGGCAGCGAGAATCAGCTCAAACCCACTATAAAAAGGAATTTCAAAAGCAAAACCAAAAAACAGGGAAATTCTTTACAATTCCTTCAGGGTGTCTGAGGAAACCTGGAAAGACCCTATCTACAATGACAGCTGGATGTGGCATAAGCCTGGACACTTGGGACTGAGAGGATTGGTGAGATTGGGTGAGCGAATGCAGACCCTTTCAAGCAATAATGCATGGCCCCCATTCCATGGGTCCCAACTCTCCAGGTTCAAGGGAATATTACTACAGCTATAACATGTACAGGAAACCTAGAGAATGGACACACTGTGAATATGAAAGGTTTCTAAAACTCAACGAATAGTCCCTCTCCTGGTGCTCCAGTTTGACTTTCCAACTGCCTTACTATCAATCTCCCAACTTGGAGAGACAGGCCCTTTAACCTCCTGGTTTGCACAGGTTCCCAATTTGGCAGAGGATGGAAGGGACGAGGGAGAACCCATGAGAGAGTAGCTGTTAGGCATTTGGACGGGCACATGTCACTCTAATTTCCCGGCAGGAAGAAGAATTAACCAAAGTCTCAGCCACCCACCGGGAACCAGTATAGGACATGATCCAAAATTTTGGACTTGCGTTCAGCTCACAAAAAACGACTTGAGAAATGGAGCTCAGGGGCACAGCAATTCACAAACTGGCAGAGTGATAAAGGACAACTATCGTCCAAAAATCTGTTGAGGGAAGTCAACGAGGCGGACTTGAAAGCGAGGCAAAATAGCAGGAAACAGATTTCAAGAGGTACCTTGGAATCGCCTGTAAAGCACAGGAAGAGGGGCACAACTTGGACAATGGTGCACTTGGCCAAAAAGGGTGTATGCGTTTTCTCCTGAATATATTCAGGAGAAAACGCATACGCCCTTTTTGGCCAAGCAAGCAAGCGGGCAATGCAAATCTGCACTACAAAGAAGTATCACTTCCCTCCGGTCAAAAGGGACATCCACAAAATGTGTAAAATCCAGAAAGGCAAGACAGGCCCTGGAGAACTGGGAGCCTTGTTATGCTGATGGGCGGGATGTAAATTGCCAACTGCCTCACTGGAGGAGTGCATTGTGTTCCCTAAAACAAGTAAACAACAGAGCTACAGAGCCAAGGCCACTTCCAGTCTAGGGAATATACCTTGGGAAAACTGAAAATCAATAAGAAAGAGCCACCTCCAAATTTAGGGCTGCACTGACTACAAGAACCTCAACTTGGGTACACCTTAAATATCCCAGGAAATATAAAAATGGTTCAAAACATTGTGGTACTTACGTACGATGGAATATCCCTCAGCCATAAAATCAATGTCATAAGACCAGTAGCAACAAAGTGAGTGGATTCAGGTACGATGATTCTAAGTGAAATAAGTCACACAGAAAAAGAAACTTATCATAAGATATCACTTATGAAGATCCTGTAAACATGGCTACACGTGAACTGAGTTAGGAAAGAGAACAGAGTCTCACATTTAGAAAACACTCTTATGCCTGCATAAAGGGGAAGGAGAGGTGGGGTGATGCATAAAACCAGAGTTTGATATAAGCACAGGGACCGTTTCAAAAACCAACTTTGAAATTGACAAGACCGACACCTTCCTTAGTGAAAGAGACTCAAAACCCCATATTTCCCACAGAGGAATATATCTGACTAGTAAGAATCTTAAAACCTATGTATTGATGTGTCTCCATAAGGGAATCAAGTGTGTCTAGAGTGGCATAAACATGGCAGCGAGAATCAGCTCAAACCCACTATAAAAAGGAATTTCAAAAGCAAAACCAAAAAACAGGGAAATTCTTTACAATTCCTTCAGGGTGTCTGAGGAAACCTGGAAAGACCCTATCTACAATGACAGCTGGATGTGGCATAAGCCTGGACACTTGGGACTGAGAGGATTGGTGAGATTGGGTGAGCGAATGCAGACCCTTTCAAGCAATAATGCATGGCCCCCATTCCATGGGTCCCAACTCTCCAGGTTCAAGGGAATATTACTACAGCTATAACATGTACAGGAAACCTAGAGAATGGACACACTGTGAATACGAAAGGTTTCTAAAACTCAACGAATAGTCCCTCTCCTGGTGCTCCAGTTTGACTTTCCAACTGCCTTACTATCAATCTCCCAACTTGGAGAGACAGGCCCTTTAACCTCCTGGTTTGCACAGGTTCCCAATTTGGCAGAGGATGGAAGGGACGAGGGAGAACCCATGAGAGAGTAGCTGTTAGGCATTTGGACGGGCACATGTCACTCTAATTTCCCGGCAGGAAGAAGAATTAACCAAAGTCTCAGCCACCCACCGGGAACCAGTATAGGACATGATCCAAAATTTTGGACTTGCGTTCAGCTCACAAAAAACGACTTGAGAAATGGAGCTCAGGGGCACAGCAATTCACAAACTGGCAGAGTGATAAAGGACAACTATCGTCCAAAAATCTGTTGAGGGAAGTCAACGAGGCGGACTTGAAAGCGAGGCAAAATAGCAGGAAACAGATTTCAAGAGGTACCTTGGAATCGCCTGTAAAGCACAGGAAGAGGGGCACAACTTGGACAATGGTGCACTTGGCCAAAAAGGGTGTATGCGTTTTCTCCTGAATATATTCAGGAGAAAACGCATACGCCCTTTTTGGCCAAGCAAGCAAGCGGGCAATGCAAATCTGCACTACAAAGAAGTATCACTTCCCACCGGTCAAAAGGGACATCCACAAAATGTGTAAAATCCAGAAAGGCAAGACAGGCCCTGGAGAACTGGGAGCCTTGTTATGCTGATGGGCGGGATGTAAATTGCCAACTGCCTCACTGGAGGAGTGCATTGTGTTCCCTAAAACAAGTAAACAACAGAGCTACAGAGCCAAGGCCACTTCCAGTCTAGGGAATATACCTTGGGAAAACTGAAAATCAATAAGAAAGAGCCACCTCCAAATTTAGGGCTGCACTGACTACAAGAACCTCAACTTGGGTACACCTTAAATATCCCAGGAAATATAAAAATGGTTCAAAACATTGTGGTACTTACGTACGATGGAATATCCCTCAGCCATGAAATCAATGTCATAAGACCAGTAGCAACAAAGTGAGTGGATTCAGGTACGATGATTCTAAGTGAAATAAGTCACACAGAAAAAGAAACTTATCATAAGATATCACTTATGAAGATCCTGTAAACATGGCTACACGTGAACTGAGTTAGGAAAGAGAACAGAGTCTCACATTTAGAAAACACTCTTATGCCTGCATAAAGGGGAAGGAGAGGTGGGGTGATGCATAAAACCAGAGTTTGATATAAGCACAGGGACCGTTTCAAAAACCAACATTGAAATTGACAAGACCGACACCTTCCTTAGTGAAAGAGACTCAAAACCCCATATTTCCCACAGAGGAATATATCTGACTAGTAAGAATCTTAAAACCTATGTATTGATGTGTCTCCATAAGGGAATCAAGTGTGTCTAGAGTGGCATAAACATGGCAGCGAGAATCAGCTCAAACCCACTATAAAAAGGAATTTCAAAAGCAAAACCAAAAAACAGGGAAATTCTTTACAATTCCTTCAGGGTGTCTGAGGAAACCTGGAAAGACCCTATCTACAATGACAGCTGGATGTGGCATAAGCCTGGACACTTGGGACTGAGAGGATTGGTGAGATTGGGTGAGCGAATGCAGACCCTTTCAAGCAATAATGCATGGCCCCTATTCCATGGGTCCCAACTCTCCAGGTTCAAGGGAATATTACTACAGCTATAACATGTACAGGAAACCTAGAGAATGGACACACTGTGAATACGAAAGGTTTCTAAAACTCAACGAATAGTCCCTCTCCTGGTGCTCCAGTTTGACTTTCCAACTGCCTTACTATCAATCTCCCAACTTGGAGAGACAGGCCCTTTAACCTCCTGGTTTGCACAGGTTCCCAATTTGGCAGAGGATGGAA
This sequence comes from Mesoplodon densirostris, assembly GCF_025265405.1. Classification (NCBI taxonomy): domain Eukaryota; kingdom Metazoa; phylum Chordata; class Mammalia; order Artiodactyla; family Ziphiidae; genus Mesoplodon; species Mesoplodon densirostris. The sequence continues at coordinate 136,471,443 of NC_082666.1, read as the reverse complement.
GGGACGAGGGAGAACCCATGAGAGAGTAGCTGTTAGGCATTTGGACGGGCACATGTCACTCTAATTTCCCGGCAGGAAGAAGAATTAACCAAAGTCTCAGCCACCCACCGGGAACCAGTATAGGACATGATCCAAAATTTTGGACTTGCGTTCAGCTCACAAAAAACGACTTGAGAAATGGAGCTCAGGGGCACAGCAATTCACAAACTGGCAGAGTGATAAAGGACAACTATCGTCCAAAAATCTGTTGAGGGAAGTCAACGAGGCGGACTTGAAAGCGAGGCAAAATAGCAGGAAACAGATTTCAAGAGGTACCTTGGAATCGCCTGTAAAGCACAGGAAGAGGGGCACAACTTGGACAATGGTGCACTTGGCCAAAAAGGGCGTATGCGTTTTCTCCTGAATATATTCAGGAGAAAACGCATACGCCCTTTTTGGCCAAGCAAGCAAGCGGGCAATGCAAATCTGCACTACAAAGAAGTATCACTTCCCACCGGTCAAAAGGGACATCCACAAAATGTGTAAAAACCAGAAAGGCAAGACAGGCCCTGGAGAACTGGGAGCCTTGTTATGCTGATGGGCGGGATGTAAATTGCCAACTGCCTCACTGGAGGAGTGCATTGTGTTCCCTAAAACAAGTAAACAACAGAGCTACAGAGCCAAGGCCACTTCCAGTCTAGGGAATATACCTTTGGAAATCTGAAAATCAATAAGAAAGAGCCACCTCCAAATTTAGGGCTGCACTGACTACAAGAACCTCAACTTGGGTACACCTTAAATATCCCAGGAAATATAAAAATGGTTCAAAACATTGTGGTACTTACGTACGATGGAATATCCCTCAGCCATGAAATCAATGTCATAAGACCAGTAGCAGCAAAGTGAGTGGATTCAGGTACGATGATTCTAAGTGAAATAAGTCACACAGAAAAAGAAACTTATCATAAGATATCACTTATGAAGATCCTGTATACATGGCTACAAGTGAACTGTGTTAGGAAAGAGAACAGAGTCTCACATTTAGAAAACACTCTTATGCCTGCATAAAGGGGAAGGAGAGGTGGGGTGATGCATAAAACCAGAGTTTGATATAAGCACAGGGACCGTTTCAAAAACCAACTTTGGAATAGACAAGACCTACACCTTCCTCAGTGAAAGAGACTCAAAACCCCATATTTCCCACAGAGGAATATATCTGACTAGTAAGAATCTTAAAACCTATGTATTGATGTGTCTCCATAAGGGAATCAAGTGTGTCTAGAGTGGCATAAACATGGCAGCGAGAATCAGCTCAAACCCACTATAAAAAGGAATTTCAAAAGCAAAACCAAAAAACAGGGAAATTCTTTACAATTCCTTCAGGGTTTCTGAGGAAACCTGGAAAGACCCTATCTACAATGACAGCTGGATGTGGCATAAGCCTGGACACTTGGGACTGAGAGGATTGGTGAGATTGGGTGAGCGAATGCAGACCCTTTCAAGCAATAATGCATGGCCCCCATTCCATGGGTCCCAACTCTCCAGGTTCAAGGGAATATTACTACAGCTATAACATGTACAGGAAACCTAGAGAATGGACACACTGTGAATACGAAAGGTTTCTAAAACTCAACGAATAGTCCCTCTCCTGGTGCTCCAGTTTGACTTTCCAACTGCCTTACTATCAATCTCCCAACTTGGAGAGACAGGCCCTTTAACCTCCTGGTTTGCACAGGTTCCCAATTTGGCAGAGGATGGAAGGGACGAGGGAGAACCCATGAGAGAGTAGCTGTTAGGCATTTGGACGGGCACATGTCACTCTAATTTCCCGGCAGGAAGAAGAATTAACCAAAGTCTCAGCCACCCACCGGGAACCAGTATAGGACATGATCCAAAATTTTGGACTTGCGTTCAGCTCACAAAAAACGACTTGAGAAATGGAGCTCAGGGGCACAGCAATTCACAAACTGGCAGAGTGATAAAGGACAACTATCGTCCAAAAATCTGTTGAGGGAAGTCAACGAGGCGGACTTGAAAGCGAGGCAAAATAGCAGGAAACAGATTTCAAGAGGTACCTTGGAATCGCCTGTAAAGCACAGGAAGAGGGGCACAACTTGGACAATGGTGCACTTGGCCAAAAAGGGCGTATGCGTTTTCTCCTGAATATATTCAGGAGAAAACGCATACGCCCTTTTTGGCCAAGCAAGCAAGCGGGTAATGCAAATCTGCACTACAAAGAAGTATCACTTCCAACCGGTCAAAAGGGACATCCACAAAATGTGTAAAAACCAGAAAGGCAAGACAGGCCCTGGAGAACTGGGAGCCTTGTTATGCTGATGGGCGGGATGTAAACTGCCAACTGCCTCACTGGAGGAGTGCATTGTGTTCCCTAAAACAAGTAAACAACAGAGCTACAGAGCCAAGGCCACTTCCAGTCTAGGGAATATACCTTGGGAAAACTGAAAATCAATAAGAAAGAGCCACCTCCAAATTTAGGGCTGCACTGACTACAAGAACCTCAACTTGGGTACACCTTAAATATCCCAGGAAATATAAAAATGGTTCAAAACATTGTGGTACTTACGTACGATGGAATATCCCTCAGCCATGAAATCAATGTCATAAGACCAGTAGCAGCAAAGTGAGTGGATTCAGGTACGATGATTCTAAGTGAAATAAGTCACACAGAAAAAGAAACTTATCATAAGATATCACTTATGAAGATCCTGTAAACATGGCTACACGTGAATTGAGTTAGGAAAGGGAACAGAGTCTCACATTTAGAAAACACTCTTATGCCTGCATAAAGGGGAAGGAGAGGTGGGGTGATGCATAAAACCAGAGTTTGATATAAGCACAGGGACCGTTTCAAAAACCAACTTTGGAATTGACAAGACCGACACCTTCCTCAGTGAAAGAGACTCAAAACCCCATATTTCCCACAGAGGAATATATCTGACTAGTAAGAATCTTAAAACCTATGTATTGATATGTCTCCATAAGGGAATCAAGTGTGTCTAGAGTGGCATAAACATGGCAGCGAGAATCAGCTCAAACCCAGTATAAAAAGGAATTTCAAAAGCAAAACCAAAAAACAGGGAAATTCTTTACAATTCCTTCAGGGTGTCTGAGGAAACCTGGAAAGACCCTATCTACAATGACAGCTGGATGTGGCATAAGGCTGGACACTTGGGACTGAGAGGATTGGAGAGATTGGGTGAGCAAATGCAGACCCTTTCAAGCAATAATGCATGGCCCCCATTCCATGGGTCCAATCTCTCCAGGTTCAAGGGAATATTACTACAGCTATAACATGTACAGGAAACCTAGAGAATGGACACACTGTGAATACGAAAGGTTTCTAAAACTCAACGAATAGTCCCTCTCCTGGTGCTCCAGTTTGACTTTCCAACTGCCTTACTATCAATCTCCCAACTTGGAGAGACAGGCCCTTTAACCTCCTGGTTTGCACAGGTTCCCAATTTGGCAGAGGATGGAAGGGACGAGGGAGAACCCATGAGAGAGTAGCTGTTAGGCATTTGGACGGGCACATGTCACTCTAATTTCCCGGCAGGAAGAAGAATTAACCAAAGTCTCAGCCACCCACCGGGAACCAGTATAGGACATGATCCAAAATTTTGGACTTGCGTTCAGCTCACAAAAAACGACTTGAGAAATGGAGCTCAGGGGCACAGCAATTCACAAACTGGCAGAGTGATAAAGGACAACTATCGTCCAAAAATCTGTTGAGGGAAGTCAACGAGGCGGACTTGAAAGCGAGGCAAAATAGCAGGAAACAGATTTCAAGAGGTACCTTGGAATCGCCTGTAAAGCACAGGAAGAGGGGCACAACTTGGACAATGGTGCACTTGGCCAAAAAGGGCGTATGCGTTTTCTCCTGAATATATTCAGGAGAAAACGCATACGCCCTTTTTGGCCAAGCAAGCAAGCGGGTAATGCAAATCTGCACTACAAAGAAGTATCACTTCCAACCGGTCAAAAGGGACATCCACAAAATGTGTAAAAACCAGAAAGGCAAGACAGGCCCTGGAGAACTGGGAGCCTTGTTATGCTGATGGGCGGGATGTAAACTGCCAACTGCCTCACTGGAGGAGTGCATTGTGTTCCCTAAAACAAGTAAACAACAGAGCTACAGAGCCAAGGCCACTTCCAGTCTAGGGAATATACCTTGGGAAAACTGAAAATCAATAAGAAAGAGCCACCTCCAAATTTAGGGCTGCACTGACTACAAGAACCTCAACTTGGGTACACCTTAAATATCCCAGGAAATATAAAAATGGTTCAAAACATTGTGGTACTTACGTACGATGGAATATCCCTCAGCCATGAAATCAATGTCATAAGACCAGTAGCAGCAAAGTGAGTGGATTCAGGTACGATGATTCTAAGTGAAATAAGTCACACAGAAAAAGAAACTTATCATAAGATATCACTTATGAAGATCCTGTAAACATGGCTACACGTGAATTGAGTTAGGAAAGGGAACAGAGTCTCACATTTAGAAAACACTCTTATGCCTGCATAAAGGGGAAGGAGAGGTGGGGTGATGCATAAAACCAGAGTTTGATATAAGCACAGGGACCGTTTCAAAAACCAACTTTGGAATTGACAAGACCGACACCTTCCTCAGTGAAAGAGACTCAAAACCCCATATTTCCCACAGAGGAATATATCTGACTAGTAAGAATCTTAAAACCTATGTATTGATATGTCTCCATAAGGGAATCAAGTGTGTCTAGAGTGGCATAAACATGGCAGCGAGAATCAGCTCAAACCCAGTATAAAAAGGAATTTCAAAAGCAAAACCAAAAAACAGGGAAATTCTTTACAATTCCTTCAGGGTGTCTGAGGAAACCTGGAAAGACCCTATCTACAATGACAGCTGGATGTGGCATAAGGCTGGACACTTGGGACTGAGAGGATTGGAGAGATTGGGTGAGCAAATGCAGACCCTTTCAAGCAATAATGCATGGCCCCCATTCCATGGGTCCAATCTCTCCAGGTTCAAGGGAATATTACTACAGCTATAACATGTACAGGAAACCTAGAGAATGGACACACTGTGAATACGAAAGGTTTCTAAAACTCAACGAATAGTCCCTCTCCTGGTGCTCCAGTTTGACTTTCCAACTGCCTTACTATCAATCTCCCAACTTGGAGAGACAGGCCCTTTAACCTCCTGGTTTGCACAGGTTCCCAATTTGGCAGAGGATGGAAGGGACGAGGGAGAACCCATGAGAGAGTAGCTGTTAGGCATTTGGACGGGCACATGTCACTCTAATTTCCCGGCAGGAAGAAGAATTAACCAAAGTCTCAGCCACCCACTGGGAACCAGTATAGGACATGATCCAAAATTTTGGACTTGCGTTCAGCTCACAAAAAACGAGTTGAGAAATGGAGCTCAGGGGCACAGCAATTCACAAACTGGCAGAGTGATAAAGGACAACTATCGTCCAAAAATCTGTTGAGGGAAGTCAACGAGGCGGACTTGAAAGCGAGGCAAAATAGCAGGAAACAGATTTCAAGAGGTACCTTGGAATCGCCTGTAAAGCACAGGAAGAGGGGCACAACTTGGACAATGGTGCACTTGGCCAAAAAGGGCGTATGCGTTTTCTCCTGAATATATTCAGGAGAAAACGCATACGCACTTTTTGGCCAAGCAAGCAAGCGGGCAATGCAAATCTGCACTACAAAGAAGTATCATTTCCCACCGGTCAAAAGGGACATCCACAAAATGTGTAAAAACCAGAAAGGCAAGACAGGCCCTGAGGAACTGGGAGCCTTGTTATGCTGATGGGTGGGATGTAAATTGCCAACTGCCTCACTGGAGGAGTGCATTGTGTTCCCTAAAACAAGTAAACAACAGAGCTACAGAGCCAAGGCCACTTCCAGTCTAGGGAATATACCTTGGGAAAACTGAAAATCAATAAGAAAGAGCCACCTCCAAATTTGGGGCTGCACTGACTACAAGAACCTCAACTTGGGTACACCTTAAATATCCCAGGAAATATAAAAATGGTTCAAAACATTGTGGTACTTACGTACGATGGAATATCCCTCAGCCATGAAATCAATGTCATAAGACCAGTAGCAACAAAGTGAGTGGATTCAGGTACGATGATTCTAAGTGAAATAAGTCACACAGAAAAAGAAACTTATCATAAGATATCACTTATGAAGATCCTGTAAACATGGCTACACGTGAACTGAGTTACGAAAGAGAACAGAGTCTCACATTTAGAAAACACTCTTATGCCTGCATAAAGGGGAAGGAGAGGTGGGGTGATGCATAAAACCAGAGTTTGCTATAAGCACAGGGACCGTTTCAAAAACCAACTTTAGGGGGCTTCCCTGGTGGCGCAGTGGTTGAGAGTCCGCCTGCCGATGCAGGGGACACGGGTTCGTGCCCCGGTTTGGGAAGATCCCACATGCCGCGGAGCGGCTGGGTCCGTGCGCCATGGCCGCTGAGCCTGCGCATCCGGAGTCTGTGCTCCGCAACGGGAGAGGCCACAGCAGTGAGAAGCCCGCCTACCACAAAAAAAAAAAAAAAAAAAAAAAAAAAAAAAAAAAAAAAAAAAAAAAAAAAAACCAACTTTGGAATTGACAAGACCGACACCTTCCTTAGTGAAAGAGACTCAAAACCCCATATTTGCCACAGAGGAATATATCTGACTAGTAAGAATCTTAAAACCTATGTATTGATATGTCTCCATAAGGGAATCAAGTGTGTCTAGAGTGGCATAAACATGGCAGCGAGAATCAGCTCAAACCCAGTATAAAAAGGAATTTCAAAAGCAAAACCAAAAAACAGGGAAATTCTTTACAATTCCTTCAGGGTGTCTGAGGAAACCTGGAAAGACCCTATCTACAATGACAGCTGGATGTGGCATAAGGCTGGACACTTGGGACTGAGAGGATTGGAGAGATTGGGTGAGCAAATGCAGACCCTTTCAAGCAATAATGCATGGCCCCCATTCCATGGGTCCAATCTCTCCAGGTTCAAGGGAATATTACTACAGCTATAACATGTACAGGAAACCTAGAGAATGGACACACTGTGAATACGAAAGGTTTCTAAAACTCAACGAATAGTCCCTCTCCTGGTGCTCCAGTTTGACTTTCCAACTGCCTTACTATCAATCTCCCAACTTGGAGAGACAGGCCCTTTAACCTCCTGGTTTGCACAGGTTCCCAATTTGGCAGAGGATGGAAGGGACGAGGGAGAACCCATGAGAGAGTAGCTGTTAGGCATTTGGACGGGCACATGTCACTCTAATTTCCCGGCAGGAAGAAGAATTAACCAAAGTCTCAGCCACCCACTGGGAACCAGTATAGGACATGATCCAAAATTTTGGACTTGCGTTCAGCTCACAAAAAACGAGTTGAGAAATGGAGCTCAGGGGCACAGCAATTCACAAACTGGCAGAGTGATAAAGGACAACTATCGTCCAAAAATCTGTTGAGGGAAGTCAACGAGGCGGACTTGAAAGCGAGGCAAAATAGCAGGAAACAGATTTCAAGAGGTACCTTGGAATCGCCTGTAAAGCACAGGAAGAGGGGCACAACTTGGACAATGGTGCACTTGGCCAAAAAGGGCGTATGCGTTTTCTCCTGAATATATTCAGGAGAAAACGCATACGCACTTTTTGGCCAAGCAAGCAAGCGGGCAATGCAAATCTGCACTACAAAGAAGTATCATTTCCCACCGGTCAAAAGGGACATCCACAAAATGTGTAAAAACCAGAAAGGCAAGACAGGCCCTGAGGAACTGGGAGCCTTGTTATGCTGATGGGTGGGATGTAAATTGCCAACTGCCTCACTGGAGGAGTGCATTGTGTTCCCTAAAACAAGTAAACAACAGAGCTACAGAGCCAAGGCCACTTCCAGTCTAGGGAATATACCTTGGGAAAACTGAAAATCAATAAGAAAGAGCCACCTCCAAATTTGGGGCTGCACTGACTACAAGAACCTCAACTTGGGTACACCTTAAATATCCCAGGAAATATAAAAATGGTTCAAAACATTGTGGTACTTACGTACGATGGAATATCCCTCAGCCATGAAATCAATGTCATAAGACCAGTAGCAACAAAGTGAGTGGATTCAGGTACGATGATTCTAAGTGAAATAAGTCACACAGAAAAAGAAACTTATCATAAGATATCACTTATGAAGATCCTGTAAACATGGCTACACGTGAACTGAGTTACGAAAGAGAACAGAGTCTCACATTTAGAAAACACTCTTATGCCTGCATAAAGGGGAAGGAGAGGTGGGGTGATGCATAAAACCAGAGTTTGCTATAAGCACAGGGACCGTTTCAAAAACCAACTTTGGAATTGACAAGACCGACACCTTCCTTAGTGAAAGAGACTCAAAACCCCATATTTGCCACAGAGGAATATATCTGACTAGTAAGAATCTTAAAACCTATGTATTGATATGTCTCCATAAGGGAATCAAGTGTGTCTAGAGTGGCATAAACATGGCAGCGAGAATCAGCTCAAACCCACTATAAAAAGGAATTTCAAAAGCAAAACCAAAAAACAGGGAAATTCTTTACAATTCCTTCAGGGTGTCTGAGGAAACCTGGAAAGACCCTATCTACAATGACAGCTGGATGTGGCATAAGGCTGGACACTTGGGACTGAGAGGATTGGTGAGATTGGGTGAGCAAATGCAGACCCTTTCAAGCAATAATGCATGGCCCCCATTCCATGGGTACCAACTCTCCAGGTTCAAGGGAATATTACTACAGCTATAACATGTACAGGAAACCTAGAGAATGGACACACTGTGAATACGAAAGGTTTCTAAAACTCAACGAATAGTCCCTCTCCTGGTGCTCCAGTTTGACTTTCCAACTGCCTTACTATCAATCTCCCAACTTGGAGAGACAGGCCCTTTAACCTCCTGGTTTGCACAGGTTCCCAATTTGGCAGAGGATGGAAGGGACGAGGGAGAACCCATGAGAGAGTAGCTGTTAGGCATTTGGACGGGCACATGTCACTCTAATTTCCCGGCAGGAAGAAGAATTAACCAAAGTCTCAGCCACCCACCGGGAACCAGTATAGGACATGATCCAAAATTTTGGACTTGCGTTCAGCTCACAAAAAACGAGTTGAGAAATGGAGCTCAGGGGCACAGCAATTCACAAACTGGCAGAGTGATAAAGGACAACTATCGTCCAAAAATCTGTTGAGGGAAGTCAACGAGGCGGACTTGAAAGCGAGGCAAAATAGCAGGAAACAGATTTCAAGAGGTACCTTGGAATCGCCTGTAAAGCACAGGAAGAGGGGCACAACTTGGACAATGGTGCACTTGGCCAAAAAGGGCGTATGCGTTTTCTCCTGAATATATTCAGGAGAAAACGCATACGCCCTTTTTGGCCAAGCAAGCAAGCGGGTAATGCAAATCTGCACTACAAAGAAGTATCACTTCCCACCGGTCAAAAGGGACATCCACAAAATGTGTAAAAACCAGAAAGGCAAGACAGGCCCTGAGGAACTGGGAGCCTTGTTATGCTGATGGGTGGGATGTAAATTGCCAACTGCCTCACTGGAGGAGTGCATTGTGTTCCCTAAAACAAGTAAACAACAGAGCTACAGAGCCAAGGCCACTTCCAGTCTAGGGAATATACCTTGGGAAAACTGAAAATCAATAAGAAAGAGCCACCTCCAAATTTGGGGCTGCACTGACTACAAGAACCTCAACTTGGGTACACCTTAAATATCCCAGGAAATATAAAAATGGTTCAAAACATTGTGGTACTTACGTACGATGGAATATCCCTCAGCCATGAAATCAATGTCATAAGACCAGTAGCAACAAAGTGAGTGGATTCAGGTACGATGATTCTAAGTGAAATAAGTCACACAGAAAAAGAAACTTATCATAAGATATCACTTATGAAGATCCTGTAAACATGGCTACACGTGAACTGAGTTACGAAAGAGAACAGAGTCTCACATTTAGAAAACACTCTTATGCCTGCATAAAGGGGAAGGAGAGGTGGGGTGATGCATAAAACCAGAGTTTGCTATAAGCACAGGGACCGTTTCAAAAACCAACTTTGGAATTGACAAGACCGACACCTTCCTTAGTGAAAGAGACTCAAAACCCCATATTTGCCACAGAGGAATATATCTGACTAGTAAGAATCTTAAAACCTATGTATTGATATGTCTCCATAAGGGAATCAAGTGTGTCTAGAGTGGCATAAACATGGCAGCGAGAATCAGCTCAAACCCACTATAAAAAGGAATTTCAAAAGCAAAACCAAAAAACAGGGAAATTCTTTACAATTCCTTCAGGGTGTCTGAGGAAACCTGGAAAGACCCTATCTACAATGACAGCTGGATGTGGCATAAGGCTGGACACTTGGGACTGAGAGGATTGGTGAGATTGGGTGAGCGAATGCAGACCCTTTCAAGCAATAATGCATGGCCCCCATTTCATGGGTCCCAACTCTCCATGTTCAAGGGAATATTACTACAGCTCTAACATGTACAGGAAACCTAGAGAATGGACACACTGTGAATACGAAAGGTTTCTAAAACTCAACGAATAGTCCCTCTCCTGATGCTCCAGTTTGACTTTCCAACTGCCTTACTATCAATCTCCCAACTTGGGGAGACAGGCCCTTTAACCTCCTGGTTTGCACAGGTTCCCAATTTGGCAGAGGATGGAAGGGACGAGGGAGAACCCATGAGAGAGTAGCTGTTAGGCATTTGGACGGGCACATGTCACTCTAATTTCCCGGCAGGAAGAAGAATTAACCAAAGTCTCAGCCACCCACCGGGAACCAGTATAGGACATGATCCAAAATTATGGACTTGCGTTCAGCTCACAAAAAACGAGTTGAGAAATGGAGCTCAGGGGCACAGCAATTCACAAACTGGCAGAGTGATAAAGGACAACTATCGTCCAAAAATCTGTTGAGGGAAGTCAACGAGGCGGACTTGAAAGCGAGGCAAAATAGCAGGAAACAGATTTCAAGAGGTACCTTGGAATCGCCTGTAAAGCACAGGAAGAGGGGCACAACTTGGACAATGGTGCACTTGGCCAAAAAGGGCGTATGCGTTTTCTCCTGAATATATTCAGGAGAAAACGCATACGCCCTTTTTGGCCAAGCAAGCAAGCGGGCAATGCAAATCTGCACTACAAAGAAGTATCACTTCCCACCGGTCAAAAGGGACATCCACAAAATGTGTAAAAACCAGAAAGGCAAGACAGGCCCTGAAGAACTGGGAGCCTTGTTATGCTGATGGGCGGGATGTAAATTGCCAACTGCCTCACTGGAGGAGTGCATTGTGTTCCCTAAAACAAGTAAACAACAGAGCTACAGAGCCAAGGCCACTTCCAGTCTAGGGAATATACCTTGGGAAAACTGAAAATCAATAAGAAAGAGCCACCTCCAAATTTAGGGCTGCACTGACTACAAGAACCTCAACTTGGGTACACCTTAAATATCCCAGGAAATATAAAAATGGTTCAAAACATTGTGGTACTTACGTACGATGGAATATCCCTCAGCCATGAAATCAATATCATAAGACCAGTAGCAGCAAAGTGAGTGGATTCAGGTACGATGATTCTAAGTGAAATAAGTCACACAGAAAAAGAAACTTATCATAAGATATCACTTAGGAAGATCCTGTAAACATGGCTACACGTGAACTGAGTTAGGAAAGAGAACAGAGTCTCACATTTAGAAAACACTCTTATGCCTGCATAAAGGGGAAGGAGAGGTGGGGTGATGCATAAAACCAGAGTTTGATATAAGCACAGGGACCGTTTCAAAAACCAAGTTTGGAATAGACAAGACCTACACCTTCCTCAGTGAAAGAGACTCAAAACCCCATATTTCCCACAGAGGAATATATCTGACTAGTAAGAATCTTAAAACCTATGTATTGATGTGTCTCCATAAGGGAATCAAGTGTGTCTAGAGTGGCATAAACATGGCAGCGAGAATCAGCTCAAACCCACTATAAAAAGGAATTTCAAAAGCAAAACCAAAAAACAGGGAAATTCTTTACAATTCCTTCAGGGTGTCTGAGGAAACCTGGAAAGACCCTATCTGCAATGACAGCTGGATGTGGCATAAGGCTGGACACTTGGGACTGAGAGGATTGGTGAGATTGGGTGAGCAAATGCAGACCCTTTCAAGCAATAATGCATGGCCCCCATTCCATGGGTCCCAACTCTCCAGGTTCAAGGGAATATTACTACAGCTATAACATGTACAGGAAACCTAGAGAATGGACACACTGTGAATACGAAAGGTTTCTAAAACTCAACGAATAGTCCCTCTCCTGGTGCTCCAGTTTGACTTTCCAACTGCCTTACTATCAATCTCCCAACTTGGAGAGACAGGCCCTTTAACCTCCTGGTTTGCACAGGTTCCCAATTTGGCAGAGGATGGAAGGGACGAGGGAGAACCCATGAGAGAGTAGCTGTTAGGCATTTGGACGGGCACATGTCACTCTAATTTCCCGGCAGGAAGAAGAATTAACCAAAGTCTCAGCCACCCACCGGGAACCAGTATAGGACATGATCCAAAATTTTGGACTTGCGTTCAGCTCACAAAAAACGAGTTGAGAAATGGAGCTCAGGGGCACAGCAATTCACAAACTGGCAGAGTGATAAAGGACAACTATCGTCCAAAAATCTGTTGAGGGAAGTCAACGAGGCGGACTTGAAAGCGAGGCAAAATAGCAGGAAACAGATTTCAAGAGGTACCTTGGAATCGCCTGTAAAGCACAGGAAGAGGGGCACAACTTGGACAATGGTGCACTTGGCCAAAAAGGGCGTATGCGTTTTCTCCTGAATATATTCAGGAGAAAACGCATACGCCCTTTTTGGCCAAGCAAGCAAGCGGGCAATGCAAATCTGCACTACAAAGAAGTATCACTTCCCACCGGTCAAAAGGGACATCCACAAAATGTGTAAAAACCAGAAAGGCAAGACAGGCCCTGGAGAACTGGGAGCCTTGTTATGCTGATGGGCGGGATGTAAATTGCCAACTGCCTGACTGGAGGAGTGCATTGTGTTCCCTAAAACAAGTAAACAACAGAGCTACAGAGCCAAGGCCACTTCCAGTCTAGGGAATATACCTTGGGAAAACTGAAAATCAATAAGAAAGAGCCACCTCCAAATTTAGGGCTGCACTGACTACAAGAACCTCAACTTGGGTACACCTTAAATATCCCAGGAAATATAAAAATGGTTCAAAACATTGTGGTACTTACGTACGATGGAATATCCCTCAGCCATGAAATCAATGTCATAAGACAAGTAGCAGCAAAGTGAGTGGATTCAGGTACGATGATTCTAAGTGAAATAAGTCACACAGAAAAAGAAACTTATCATAAGATATCACTTATGAAGATCCTGTAAACATGGCTACACGTGAACTGAGTTAGGAAAGAGAACAGAGTCTCACATTTAGAAAACACTCTTATGCCTGCATAAAGGGGAAGGAGAGGTGGGGTGATGAATAAAACCAGAGTTTGATATAAGCACAGAGACCGTTCCAAAAACCAACTTTGGAATAGACAAGACCTACACCTTCCTCAGTGAAAGAGACTCAAAACCCCATATTTCCCGCAGAGGAATATATCTGACTAGTAAGAATCTTAAATCCTATGTATTGATATGTCTCCATAAGGGAATCAAGTGTGTCTAGAGTGGCATAAACATGGCAGCGAGAATCAGCTCAAACCCACTATAAAAAGGAATTTCAAAAGCAAAACCAAAAAACAGGGAAATTCTTTACAATTCCTTCAGGGTGTCTGAGGAAACATGGAAAGACCCTATCTACAATTACAGCTGGATGTGGCATAAGGCTGGACACTTGGGACTGAGAGGATTGGTGAGATTGGGTGAGCAAATGCAGACCCTTTCAAGCAATAATGCATGGCCCCCATTCCATGGGTCCCAACTCTCCAGGTTCAAGGGAATATTACTACAGCTATAACATGTACAGGAAACCTAGAGAATGGACACACTGTGAATACGAAAGGTTTCTAAAACTCAACGAATAGTCCCTCTCCTGATGCTCCAGTTTGACTTTCCAACTGCCTTACTATCAATCTCCCAACTTGGGGAGACAGGCCCTTTAACCTCCTGGTTTGCACAGGTTCCCAATTTGGCAGAGGATGGAAGGGACGAGGGAGAACCCATGAGAGAGTAGCTGTTAGGCATTTGGACGGGCACATGTCACTCTAATTTCCCGGCAGGAAGAAGAATTAACCAAAGTCTCAGCCACCCACCGGGAACCAGTATAGGACATGATCCAAAATTTTGGACTTGCGTTCAGCTCACAAAAAACGAGTTGAGAAATGGAGCTCAGGGGCACAGCAATTCACAAACTGGCAGAGTGATAAAGGACAACTATCGTCCAAAAATCTGTTGAGGGAAGTCAACGAGGCGGACTTGAAAGCGAGGCAAAATAGCAGGAAACAGATTTCAAGAGGTACCTTGGAATCGCCTGTAAAGCACAGGAAGAGGGGCACAACTTGGACAATGGTGCACTTGGCCAAAAAGGGCGTATGCGTTTTCTCCTGAATATATTCAGGAGAAAACGCATACGCCCTTTTTGGCCAAGCAAGCAAGCGGGCAATGCAAATCTGCACTACAAAGAAGTATCACTTCCCACCGGTCAAAAGGGACATCCACAAAATGTGTAAAAACCAGAAAGGCAAGACAGGCCCTGGAGAACTGGGAGCCTTGTTATGCTGATGGGCGGGATGTAAATTGCCAACTGCCTCACTGGAGGAGTGCATTGTGTTCCCTAAAACAAGTAAACAACAGAGCTACAGAGCCAAGGCCACTTCCAGTCTAGGGAATATACCTTGGGAAAACTGAAAATCAATAAGAAAGAGCCACCTCCAAATTTAGGGCTGCACTGACTACAAGAACCTCAACTTGGGTACACCTTAAATATCCCAGGAAATATAAAAATGGTTCAAAACATTGTGGTACTTACGTACGATGGAATATCCCTCAGCCATGAAATCAATATCATAAGACCAGTAGCAGCAAAGTGAGTGGATTCAGGTACGATGATTCTAAGTGAAATAAGTCACACAGAAAAAGAAACTTATCATAAGATATCACTTATGAAGATCCTGTAAACATGGCTACACGTGAACTGAGTTAGGAAAGAGAACAGAGTCTCACATTTAGAAAACACTCTTATGCCTGCATAAAGGGGAAGGAGAGGTGGGGTGATGCATAAAACCAGAGTTTGATATAAGCACAGGGACCGTTTCAAAAACCAACTTTGGAATAGACAAGACCTACACCTTCCTCAGTGAAAGAGACTCAAAACCCCATATTTCCCACAGAGGAATATATCTGACTAGTAAGAATCTTAAAACCTATGTATTGATGTGTCTCCATAAGGGAATCAAGTGTGTCTAGAGTGGCATAAACATGGCAGCGAGAATCAGCTCAAACCCACTATAAAAAGGAATTTCAAAAGCAAAACCAAAAAACAGGGAAATTCTTTACAATTCCTTCAGGGTGTCTGAGGAAACCTGGAAAGACCCTATCTGCAATGACAGCTGGATGTGGCATAAGGCTGGACACTTGGGACTGAGAGGATTGGTGAGATTGGGTGAGCAAATGCAGACCCTTTCAAGCAATAATGCATGGCCCCCATTCCATGGGTCCCAACTCTCCAGGTTCAAGGGAATATTACTACAGCTATAACATGTACAGGAAACCTAGAGAATGGACACACTGTGAATACGAAAGGTTTCTAAAACTCAACGAATAGTCCCTCTCCTGGTGCTCCAGTTTGACTTTCCAACTGCCTTACTATCAATCTCCCAACTTGGAGAGACAGGCCCTTTAACCTCCTGGTTTGCACAGGTTCCCAATTTGGCAGAGGATGGAAGGGACGAGGGAGAACCCATGAGAGAGTAGCTGTTAGGCATTTGGACGGGCACATGTCACTCTAATTTCCCGGCAGGAAGAAGAATTAACCAAAGTCTCAGCCACCCACCGGGAACCAGTATAGGACATGATCCAAAATTTTGGACTTGCGTTCAGCTCACAAAAAACGAGTTGAGAAATGGAGCTCAGGGGCACAGCAATTCACAAACTGGCAGAGTGATAAAGGACAACTATCGTCCAAAAATCTGTTGAGGGAAGTCAACGAGGCGGACTTGAAAGCGAGGCAAAATAGCAGGAAACAGATTTCAAGAGGTACCTTGGAATCGCCTGTAAAGCACAGGAAGAGGGGCACAACTTGGACAATGGTGCACTTGGCCAAAAAGGGCGTATGCGTTTTCTCCTGAATATATTCAGGAGAAAACGCATACGCCCTTTTTGGCCAAGCAAGCAAGCGGGCAATGCAAATCTGCACTACAAAGAAGTATCACTTCCCACCGGTCAAAAGGGACATCCACAAAATGTGTAAAAACCAGAAAGGCAAGACAGGCCCTGGAGAACTGGGAGCCTTGTTATGCTGATGGGCGGGATGTAAATTGCCAACTGCCTCACTGGAGGAGTGCATTGTGTTCCCTAAAACAAGTAAACAACAGAGCTACAGAGCCAAGGCCACTTCCAGTCTAGGGAATATACCTTGGGAAAACTGAAAATCAATAAGAAAGAGCCACCTCCAAATTTAGGGCTGCACTGACTACAAGAACCTCAACTTGGGTACACCTTAAATATCCCAGGAAATATAAAAATGGTTCAAAACATTGTGGTACTTACGTACGATGGAATATCCCTCAGCCATGAAATCAATGTCATAAGACCAGTAGCAGCAAAGTGAGTGGATTCAGGTACGATGATTCTAAGTGAAATAAGTCACACAGAAAAAGAAACTTATCATAAGATATCACTTAGGAAGATCCTGTAAACATGGCTACACGTGAACTGAGTTAGGAAAGAGAACAGAGTCTCACATTTAGAAAACACTCTTATGCCTGCATAAAGGGGAAGGAGAGGTGGGGTGATGCATAAAACCAGAGTTTGATATAAGCACAGGGACCGTTCCAAAAACCAACTTTGGAATAGACAAGACCTACACCTTCCTCAGTGAAAGAGACTCAAAACCCCATATTTCCCGCAGAGGAATATATCTGACTAGTAAGAATCTTAAAACCTATGTATTGATATGTCTCCATAAGGGAATCAAGTGTGTCTTGAGTGGCATAAACATGGCAGCGAGAATCAGCTCAAACCCACTATAAAAAGGAATTTCAAAAGCAAAACCAAAAAACAGGGAAATTCTTTACAATTCCTTAAGGGTGTCTGAGGAAACCTGGAAAGACCCTATCTACAATGACAGCTGGATGTTGCATAAGGCTGGACACTTGGGACTGAGAGGATTGGTGAGATTGGGTGAGCAAATGCAGACCCTTTCAAGCAATAATGCATGGCCCCCATTCCATGGGTCCCAACTCTCCAGGTTCAAGGGAATATTACTACAGCTATAACATGTACAGGAAACCTAGAGAATGGACACACTGTGAATACGAAAGGTTTCTAAAACTCAACGAATAGTCCCTCTCCTGGTGCTCCAGTTTGACTTTCCAACTGCCTTACTATCAATCTCCCAACTTGGAGAGACAGGCCCTTTAACCTCCTGGTTTGCACAGGTTCCCAATTTGGCAGAGGATGGAAGGGACGAGGGAGAACCCATGAGAGAGTAGCTGTTAGGCATTTGGACGGGCACATGTCACTCTAATTTCCCGGCAGGAAGAAGAATTAACCAAATTCTCAGCCACCCACCGGGAACCAGTATAGGACATGATCCAAAATTTTGGACTTGCGTTCAGCTCACAAAAAACGAATTGAGAAATGGAGCTCAGGGGCACAGCAATTCAAAAACTGGCAGAGTGATAAAGGACAACTATCGTCCAAAAATCTGTTGAGGGAAGTCAACGAGGCGGACTTGAAAGCGAGGCAAAATAGCAGGAAATAGATTTCAAGAGGTACGTTGGAATCGCCTGTAAAGCACAGGAAGAGGGGCACAACTTGGACAATGGTGCACTTGGCCAAAAAGGGCGTATGCGTTTTCTCCTGAATATATTCAGGAGAAAACGCATACGCCCTTTTTGGCCAAGCAAGCAAGCGGGCAATGCAAATCTGCACTACAAAGAAGTATCACTTCCCACCGGTCAAAAGGGACATCCACAAAATGTGTAAAAACCAGAAAGGCAAGACAGGCCCTGGAGAACTGGGAGCCTTGTTATGCTGATGGGCGGGATGTAAACTGCCAACTGCCTTACTGGAGGAGTGCATTGTGTTCCCTAAAACAAGTAAACAACAGAGCTACAGAGCCAAGGCCACTTCCAGTCTAGGGAATATACCTTGGGAAAACTGAAAATCAATAAGAAAGAGCCACCTCCAAATTTAGGGCTGCACTGACTACAAGAACCTCAACTTGGGTACACCTTAAATATCCCAGGAAATATAAAAATGGTTCAAAACATTGTGGTACTTACGTATGATGGAATATCCCTCAGCGATGAAATCAATGTCATAAGACCAGTAGCAGCAAAGTGAGTGGATTCAGGTACGATGATTCTAAGTGAAATAAGTCACACAGAAAAAGAAACTTATCATAAGATATCACTTATGAAGATCCTGTAAACATGGCTACACGTGAACTGAGTTAGGAAAGAGAACAGAGTCTCACATTTAGAAAACACTCTTATGCCTGCATAAAGGGGAAGGAGAGGTGGGGTGATGCATAAAACCAGAGTTTGATATAAGCACAGGGACCGTTCCAAAAACCAACTTTGGAATAGACAAGACCTACACCTTCCTCAGTGAAAGAGACTCAAAACCCCATATTTCCCGCAGAGGAATATATCTGACTAGTAAGAATCTTAAATCCTATGTATAGATATGTCTCCATAAGGGAATCAAGTGTGTCTAGAGTGGCATAAACATGGCAGCGAGAATCAGCTCAAACCCACTATAAAAAGGAATTTCAAAAGGAAAACCAAAAAACAGGGAAATTCTTTACAATTCCTTCAGGGTGTCTGAGGAAACCTGGAAAGACCCTATCTACAATGACAGCTGGATGTGGTATAAGGCTGGACACTTGGGACTGAGAGGATTGGTGAGATTGGGTGAGCAAATGCAGACCCTTTCAAGCAATAATGCATGGCCCCCATTCCATGGGTCCCAACTCTCCAGGTTCAAGGGAATATTACTACAGCTATAACATGTACAGGAAACCTAGAGAATGGACACACTGTGAATATGAAAGGTTTCTAAAACTCAACGAATAGTCCCTCTCCTGGTGCTCCAGTTTGACTTTCCAACTGCCTTACTATCAATCTCCCAACTTGGAGAGACAGGCCCTTTAACCTCCTGGTTTGCACAGGTTCCCAATTTGGCAGAGGATGGAAGGGACGAGGGAGAACCCATGAGAGAGTAGCTGTTAGGCATTTGGACGGGCACATGTCACTCTAATTTCCCGGCAGGAAGAAGAATTAACCAAAGTCTCAGCCACCCACCGGGAACCAGTATAGGACATGATCCAAAATTTTGGACTTGTGTTCAGCTCACAAAAAACGAGTTGAGAAATGGAGCTCAGGGGCACAGCAATTCACAAACTGGCAGAGTGATAAAGGACAACTATCGTCCAAAAATCTGTTGAGGGAAGTCAACGAGGCGGACTTGAAAGCGAGGCAAAATAGCAGGAAACAGATTTCAAGAGGTACCTTGGAATCGCCTGTAAAGCACAGGAAGAGGGGCACAACTTGGACAATGGTGCACTTGGCCAAAAAGGGCGTATGCGTTTTCTCCTGAATATATTCAGGAGAAAACGCATACGCCCTTTTTGGCCAAGCAAGCAAGCGGGCAATGCATACTGCACTACAAAGAAGTATCACTTCCCACCGGTCAAAAGGGACATCCACAAAATGTGTAAAAACCAGAAAGGCAAGACAGGCCCTGGAGAACTGGGAGCCTTGTTATGCTGATGGGCGGGATGTAAATTGCCAACTGCCTCACTGGAGGAGTGCATTGTGTTCCCTAAAACAAGTAAACAACAGAGCTACAGAGCCAAGGCCACTTCCAGTCTAGGGAATATACCTTGGGAAAACTGAAAATCAATAAGAAAGAGCCACCTCCAAATTTAGGGCTGCACTGACTACAAGAACCTCAACTTGGGTACACCTTAAATATCCCAGGAAATATAAAAATGGTTCAAAACATTGTGGTACTTACGTACGATGGAATATCCCTCAGCCATGAAATCAATATCATAAGACCAGTAGCAGCAAAGTGAGTGGATTCAGGTACGATGATTCTAAGTGAAATAAGTCACACAGAAAAAGAAACTTATCATAAGATATCACTTATGAAGATCCTGTAAACATGGCTACACGTGAACTGAGTTAGGAAAGAGAACAGAGTCTCACATTTAGAAAACACTCTTATGCCTGCATAAAGGGGAAGGAGAGGTGGGGTGATGCATAAAACCAGAGTTTGATATAAGCACAGGGACCGTTTCAAAAACCAACTTTGGAATTGACAAGACCGACACCTTCCTCAGTGAAAGAGACTCAAAACCCCATATTTCCCACAGAGGAATATATCTGACTAGTAAGAATCTTAAAACCTATGTATTGATGTGTCTCCATAAGGGAATCAAGTGTGTCTAGAGTGGCATAAACATGGCAGCGAGAATCAGCTCAAACCCACTATAAAAAGGAATTTCAAAAGCAAAACCAAAAAACAGGGAAATTCTTTACAATTCCTTCAGGGTGTCTGAGGAAACCTGGAAAGACCCTATCTGCAATGACAGCTGGATGTGGCATAAGGCTGGACACTTGGGACTGAGAGGATTGGTGAGATTGGGTGAGCAAATGCAGACCCTTTCAAGCAATAATGCATGGCCCCCATTCCATGGGTCCCAACTCTCCAGGTTCAAGGGAATATTACTACAGCTATAACATGTACAGGAAACCTAGAGAATGGACACACTGTGAATACGAAAGGTTTCTAAAACTCAACGAATAGTCCCTCTCCTGGTGCTCCAGTTTGACTTTCCAACTGCCTTACTATCAATCTCCCAACTTGGAGAGACAGGCCCTTTAACCTCCTGGTTTGCACAGGTTCCCAATTTGGCAGAGGATGGAAGGGACGAGGGAGAACCCATGAGAGAGTAGCTGTTAGGCATTTGGACGGGCACATGTCACTCTAATTTCCCGGCAGGAAGAAGAATTAACCAAAGTCTCAGCCACCCACCGGGAACCAGTATAGGACATGATCCAAAATTTTGGACTTGTGTTCAGCTCACAAAAAACGAGTTGAGAAATGGAGCTC
The DNA here is from genome assembly GCF_025265405.1 of Mesoplodon densirostris. Taxonomy (NCBI): domain Eukaryota; kingdom Metazoa; phylum Chordata; class Mammalia; order Artiodactyla; family Ziphiidae; genus Mesoplodon; species Mesoplodon densirostris. The sequence goes on along the minus strand of NC_082666.1, from coordinate 136,450,134 downwards.
AGGGGCACAGCAATTCACAAACTGGCAGAGTGATAAAGGACAACTATCGTCCAAAAATCTGTTGAGGGAAGTCAACGAGGCGGACTTGAAAGCGAGGCAAAATAGCAGGAAACAGATTTCAAGAGGTACCTTGGAATCGCCTGTAAAGCACAGGAAGAGGGGCACAACTTGGACAATGGTGCACTTGGCCAAAAAGGGCGTATGCGTTTTCTCCTGAATATATTCAGGAGAAAACGCATACGCCCTTTTTGGCCAAGCAAGCAAGCGGGCAATGCAAATCTGCACTACAAAGAAGTATCACTTCCCACCGGTCAAAAGGGACATCCACAAAATGTGTAAAAACCAGAAAGGCAAGACAGGCCCTGGAGAACTGGGAGCCTTGTTATGCTGATGGGCGGGATGTAAATTGCCAACTGCCTGACTGGAGGAGTGCATTGTGTTCCCTAAAACAAGTAAACAACAGAGCTACAGAGCCAAGGCCACTTCCAGTCTAGGGAATATACCTTGGGAAAACTGAAAATCAATAAGAAAGAGCCACCTCCAAATTTAGGGCTGCACTGACTACAAGAACCTCAACTTGGGTACACCTTAAATATCCCAGGAAATATAAAAATGGTTCAAAACATTGTGGTACTTACGTACGATGGAATATCCCTCAGCCATGAAATCAATGTCATAAGACCAGTAGCAGCAAAGTGAGTGGATTCAGGTACGATGATTCTAAGTGAAATAAGTCACACAGAAAAAGAAACTTATCATAAGATATCACTTATGAAGATCCTGTAAACATGGCTACACGTGAACTGAGTTAGGAAAGAGAACAGAGTCTCACATTTAGAAAACACTCTTATGCCTGCATAAAGGGGAAGGAGAGGTGGGGTGATGAATAAAACCAGAGTTTGATATAAGCACAGAGACCGTTCCAAAAACCAACTTTGGAATAGACAAGACCTACACCTTCCTCAGTGAAAGAGACTCAAAACCCCATATTTCCCGCAGAGGAATATATCTGACTAGTAAGAATCTTAAATCCTATGTATTGATATGTCTCCATAAGGGAATCAAGTGTGTCTAGAGTGGCATAAACATGGCAGCGAGAATCAGCTCAAACCCACTATAAAAAGGAATTTCAAAAGCAAAACCAAAAAACAGGGAAATTCTTTACAATTCCTTCAGGGTGTCTGAGGAAACCTGGAAAGACCCTATCTACAATGACAGCTGGATGTGGCATAAGGCTGGACACTTGGGACTGAGAGGATTGGTGAGATTGGGTGAGCAAATGCAGACCCTTTCAAGCAATAATGCATGGCCCCCATTCCATGGGTCCCAACTCTCCAGGTTCAAGGGAATATTACTACAGCTATAACATGTACAGGAAACCTAGAGAATGGACACACTGTGAATACGAAAGTTTTCTAAAACTCAACGAATAGTCCCTCTCCTGATGCTCCAGTTTGACTTTCCAACTGCCTTACTATCAATCTCCCAACTTGGGGAGACAGGCCCTTTAACCTCCTGGTTTGCACAGGTTCCCAATTTGGCAGAGGATGGAAGGGACGAGGGAGAACCCATGAGAGAGTAGCTGTTAGGCATTTGGACGGGCACATGTCACTCTAATTTCCCGGCAGGAAGAAGAATTAACCAAAGTCTCAGCCACCCACCGGGAACCAGTATAGGACATGATCCAAAATTTTGGACTTGCGTTCAGCTCACAAAAAACGAGTTGAGAAATGGAGCTCAGGGGCACAGCAATTCACAAACTGGCAGAGTGATAAAGGACAACTATCGTCCAAAAATCTGTTGAGGGAAGTCAACGAGGCGGACTTGAAAGCGAGGCAAAATAGCAGGAAACAGATTTCAAGAGGTACCTTGGAATCGCCTGTAAAGCACAGGAAGAGGGGCACAACTTGGACAATGGTGCACTTGGCCAAAAAGGGCGTATGCGTTTTCTCCTGAATATATTCAGGAGAAAACGCATACGCCCTTTTTGGCCAAGCAAGCAAGCGGGCAATGCAAATCTGCACTACAAAGAAGTATCACTTCCCACCGGTCAAAAGGGACATCCACAAAATGTGTAAAAACCAGAAAGGCAAGACAGGCCCTGGAGAACTGGGAGCCTTGTTATGCTGATGGGCGGGATGTAAATTGCCAACTGCCTCACTGGAGGAGTGCATTGTGTTCCCTAAAACAAGTAAACAACAGAGCTACAGAGCCAAGGCCACTTCCAGTCTAGGGAATATACCTTGGGAAAACTGAAAATCAATAAGAAAGAGCCACCTCCAAATTTAGGGCTGCACTGACTACAAGAACCTCAACTTGGGTACACCTTAAATATCCCAGGAAATATAAAAATGGTTCAAAACATTGTGGTACTTACGTACGATGGAATATCCCTCAGCCATGAAATCAATATCATAAGACCAGTAGCAGCAAAGTGAGTGGATTCAGGTACGATGATTCTAAGTGAAATAAGTCACACAGAAAAAGAAACTTATCATAAGATATCACTTATGAAGATCCTGTAAACATGGCTACACGTGAACTGAGTTAGGAAAGAGAACAGAGTCTCACATTTAGAAAACACTCTTATGCCTGCATAAAGGGGAAGGAGAGGTGGGGTGATGCATAAAACCAGAGTTTGATATAAGCACAGGGACCGTTTCAAAAACCAACTTTGGAATAGACAAGACCTACACCTTCCTCAGTGAAAGAGACTCAAAACCCCATATTTCCCACAGAGGAATATATCTGACTAGTAAGAATCTTAAAACCTATGTATTGATGTGTCTCCATAAGGGAATCAAGTGTGTCTAGAGTGGCATAAACATGGCAGCGAGAATCAGCTCAAACCCACTATAAAAAGGAATTTCAAAAGCAAAACCAAAAAACAGGGAAATTCTTTACAATTCCTTCAGGGTGTCTGAGGAAACCTGGAAAGACCCTATCTGCAATGACAGCTGGATGTGGCATAAGGCTGGACACTTGGGACTGAGAGGATTGGTGAGATTGGGTGAGCAAATGCAGACCCTTTCAAGCAATAATGCATGGCCCCCATTCCATGGGTCCCAACTCTCCAGGTTCAAGGGAATATTACTACAGCTATAACATGTACAGGAAACCTAGAGAATGGACACACTGTGAATACGAAAGGTTTCTAAAACTCAACGAATAGTCCCTCTCCTGGTGCTCCAGTTTGACTTTCCAACTGCCTTACTATCAATCTCCCAACTTGGAGAGACAGGCCCTTTAACCTCCTGGTTTGCACAGGTTCCCAATTTGGCAGAGGATGGAAGGGACGAGGGAGAACCCATGAGAGAGTAGCTGTTAGGCATTTGGACGGGCACATGTCACTCTACTTTCCCGGCAGGAAGAAGAATTAACCAAAGTCTCAGCCACCCACCGGGAACCAGTATAGGACATGATCCAAAATTTTGGACTTGCGTTCAGCTCACAAAAAACGAGTTGAGAAATGGAGCTCAGGGGCACAGCAATTCACAAACTGGCAGAGTGATAAAGGACAACTATCGTCCAAAAATCTGTTGAGGGAAGTCAACGAGGCGGACTTGAAAGCGAGGCAAAATAGCAGGAAACAGATTTCAAGAGGTACCTTGGAATCGCCTGTAAAGCACAGGAAGAGGGGCACAACTTGGACAATGGTGCACTTGGCCAAAAAGGGCGTATGCGTTTTCTCCTGAATATATTCAGGAGAAAACGCATACGCCCTTTTTGGCCAAGCAAGCAAGCGGGCAATGCAAATCTGCACTACAAAGAAGTATCACTTCCCACCGGTCAAAAGGGACATCCACAAAATGTGTAAAAACCAGAAAGGCAAGACAGGCCCTGGAGAACTGGGAGCCTTGTTATGCTGATGGGCGGGATGTAAATTGCCAACTGCCTCACTGGAGGAGTGCATTGTGTTCCCTAAAACAAGTAAACAACAGAGCTACAGAGCCAAGGCCACTTCCAGTCTAGGGAATATACCTTGGGAAAACTGAAAATCAATAAGAAAGAGCCACCTCCAAATTTAGGGCTGCACTGACTACAAGAACCTCAACTTGGGTACACCTTAAATATCCCAGGAAATATAAAAATGGTTCAAAACATTGTGGTACTTACGTACGATGGAATATCCCTCAGCCATGAAATCAATGTCATAAGACCAGTAGCAGCAAAGTGAGTGGATTCAGGTACGATGATTCTAAGTGAAATAAGTCACACAGAAAAAGAAACTTATCATAAGATATCACTTAGGAAGATCCTGTAAACATGGCTACACGTGAACTGAGTTAGGAAAGAGAACAGAGTCTCACATTTAGAAAACACTCTTATGCCTGCATAAAGGGGAAGGAGAGGTGGGGTGATGCATAAAACCAGAGTTTGATATAAGCACAGGGACCGTTCCAAAAACCAACTTTGGAATAGACAAGACCTACACCTTCCTCAGTGAAAGAGACTCAAAACCCCATATTTCCCGCAGAGGAATATATCTGACTAGTAAGAATCTTAAAACCTATGTATTGATATGTCTCCATAAGGGAATCAAGTGTGTCTAGAGTGGCATAAACATGGCAGCGAGAATCAGCTCAAACCCACTATAAAAAGGAATTTCAAAAGCAAAACCAAAAAACAGGGAAATTCTTTACAATTCCTTAAGGGTGTCTGAGGAAACCTGGAAAGACCCTATCTACAATGACAGCTGGATGTGGCATAAGGCTGGACACTTGGGACTGAGAGGATTGGTGAGATTGGGTGAGCAAATGCAGACCCTTTCAAGCAATAATGCATGGCCCCCATTCCATGGGTCCCAACTCTCCAGGTTCAAGGGAATATTACTACAGCTATAACATGTACAGGAAACCTAGAGAATGGACACACTGTGAATACGAAAGGTTTCTAAAACTCAACGAATAGTCCCTCTCCTGGTGCTCCAGTTTGACTTTCCAACTGCCTTACTATCAATCTCCCAACTTGGAGAGACAGGCCCTTTAACCTCCTGGTTTGCACAGGTTCCCAATTTGGCAGAGGATGGAAGGGACGAGGGAGAACCCATGAGAGAGTAGCTGTTAGGCATTTGGACGGGCACATGTCACTCTAATTTCCCGGCAGGAAGAAGAATTAACCAAATTCTCAGCCACCCACCGGGAACCAGTATAGGACATGATCCAAAATTTTGGACTTGCGTTCAGCTCACAAAAAACGAATTGAGAAATGGAGCTCAGGGGCACAGCAATTCAAAAACTGGCAGAGTGATAAAGGACAACTATCGTCCAAAAATCTGTTGAGGGAAGTCAACGAGGCGGACTTGAAAGCGAGGCAAAATAGCAGGAAATAGATTTCAAGAGGTACGTTGGAATCGCCTGTAAAGCACAGGAAGAGGGGCACAACTTGGACAATGGTGCACTTGGCCAAAAAGGGCGTATGCGTTTTCTCCTGAATATATTCAGGAGAAAACGCATACGCCCTTTTTGGCCAAGCAAGCAAGCGGGCAATGCAAATCTGCACTACAAAGAAGTATCACTTCCCACCGGTCAAAAGGGACATCCACAAAATGTGTAAAAACCAGAAAGGCAAGACAGGCCCTGGAGAACTGGGAGCCTTGTTATGCTGATGGGCGGGATGTAAACTGCCAACTGCCTCACTGGAGGAGTGCATTGTGTTCCCTAAAACAAGTAAACAACAGAGCTACAGAGCCAAGGCCACTTCCAGTCTAGGGAATATACCTTGGGAAAACTGAAAATCAATAAGAAAGAGCCACCTCCAAATTTAGGGCTGCACTGACTACAAGAACCTCAACTTGGGTACACCTTAAATATCCCAGGAAATATAAAAATGGTTCAAAACATTGTGGTACTTACGTATGATGGAATATCCCTCAGCGATGAAATCAATGTCATAAGACCAGTAGCAGCAAAGTGAGTGGATTCAGGTACGATGATTCTAAGTGAAATAAGTCACACAGAAAAAGAAACTTATCATAAGATATCACTTATGAAGATCCTGTAAACATGGCTACACGTGAACTGAGTTAGGAAAGAGAACAGAGTCTCACATTTAGAAAACACTCTTATGCCTGCATAAAGGGGAAGGAGAGGTGGGGTGATGCATAAAACCAGAGTTTGATATAAGCACAGGGACCGTTCCAAAAACCAACTTTGGAATAGACAAGACCTACACCTTCCTCAGTGAAAGAGACTCAAAACCCCATATTTCCCGCAGAGGAATATATCTGACTAGTAAGAATCTTAAATCCTATGTATTGATATGTCTCCATAAGGGAATCAAGTGTGTCTAGAGTGGCATAAACATGGCAGCGAGAATCAGCTCAAACCCACTATAAAAAGGAATTTCAAAAGGAAAACCAAAAAACAGGGAAATTCTTTACAATTCCTTCAGGGTGTCTGAGGAAACCTGGAAAGACCCTATCTACAATGACAGCTGGATGTGGTATAAGGCTGGACACTTGGGACTGAGAGGATTGGTGAGATTGGGTGAGCAAATGCAGACCCTTTCAAGCAATAATGCATGGCCCCCATTCCATGGGTCCCAACTCTCCAGGTTCAAGGGAATATTACTACAGCTATAACATGTACAGGAAACCTAGAGAATGGACACACTGTGAATATGAAAGGTTTCTAAAACTCAACGAATAGTCCCTCTCCTGGTGCTCCAGTTTGACTTTCCAACTGCCTTACTATCAATCTCCCAACTTGGAGAGACAGGCCCTTTAACCTCCTGGTTTGCACAGGTTCCCAATTTGGCAGAGGATGGAAGGGACGAGGGAGAACCCATGAGAGAGTAGCTGTTAGGCATTTGGACGGGCACATGTCACTCTAATTTCCCGGCAGGAAGAAGAATTAACCAAAGTCTCAGCCACCCACCGGGAACCAGTATAGGACATGATCCAAAATTTTGGACTTGTGTTCAGCTCACAAAAAACGAGTTGAGAAATGGAGCTCAGGGGCACAGCAATTCACAAACTGGCAGAGTGATAAAGGACAACTATCGTCCAAAAATCTGTTGAGGGAAGTCAACGAGGCGGACTTGAAAGCGAGGCAAAATAGCAGGAAACAGATTTCAAGAGGTACCTTGGAATCGCCTGTAAAGCACAGGAAGAGGGGCACAACTTGGACAATGGTGCACTTGGCCAAAAAGGGCGTATGCGTTTTCTCCTGAATATATTCAGGAGAAAACGCATACGCCCTTTTTGGCCAAGCAAGCAAGCGGGCAATGCAAATCTGCACTACAAAGAAGTATCACTTCCCACCGGTCAAAAGGGACATCCACAAAATGTGTAAAAACCAGAAAGGCAAGACAGGCCCTGGAGAACTGGGAGCCTTGTTATGCTGATGGGCGGGATGTAAATTGCCAACTGCCTCACTGGAGGAGTGCATTGTGTTCCCTAAAACAAGTAAACAACAGAGCTACAGAGCCAAGGCCACTTCCAGTCTAGGGAATATACCTTGGGAAATCTGAAAATCAATAAGAAAGAGCCACCTCCAAATTTAGGGCTGCACTGACTACAAGAACCTCAACTTGGGTACACCTTAAATATCCCAGGAAATATAAAAATGGTTCAAAACATTGTGGTACTTACGTACGATGGAATATCCCTCAGCCATGAAATCAATGTCATAAGACCAGTAGCAGCAAAGTGAGTGGATTCAGGTACGATGATTCTAAGTGAAATAAGTCACACAGAAAAAGAAACTTATCATAAGATATCACTTATGAAGATCCTGTAAACATGGCTACAAGTGAACTGTGTTAGGAAAGAGAACAGAGTCTCACATTTAGAAAACACTCTTATGCCTGCATAAAGGGGAAGGAGAGGTGGGGTGATGCATAAAACCAGAGTTTGATATAAGCACAGGGACCGTTTCAAAAACCAACTTTGGAATAGACAAGACCTACACCTTCCTCAGTGAAAGAGACTCAAAACCCCATATTTCCCACAGAGGAATATATCTGACTAGTAAGAATCTTAAAACCTATGTATTGATGTGTCTCCATAAGGGAATCAAGTGTGTCTAGAGTGGCATAAACATGGCAGCGATAATCAGCTCAAACCCACTATAAAAAGGAATTTCAAAAGCAAAACCCAAAAACAGGGAAATTCTTTACAATTCCTTCAGGGTGTCTGAGGAAACCTGGAAAGACCCTATCTACAATGAGAGCTGCATGTGGCATAAGGCTGGACACTTGGGACTGAGAGGATTGGTGAGATTGGGTGAGCAAATGCAGACCCTTTCAAGCAATAATGCATGGCCCCCATTCCATGGGTACCAACTCTCCAGGTTCAAGGGAATATTACTACAGCTATAACATGTACAGGAAACCTAGAGAATGGACACACTGTGAATACGAAAGGTTTCTAAAACTCAACGAATAGTCCCTCTCCTGGTGCTCCAGTTTGACTTTCCAACTGCCTTACTATCAATCTCCCAACTTGGAGAGACAGGCCCTTTAACCTCCTGGTTTGCACAGGTTCCCAATTTGGCAGAGGATGGAAGGGACGAGGGAGAACCCATGAGAGAGTAGCTGTTAGGCATTTGGACGGGCACATGTCACTCTAATTTCCCGGCAGGAAGAAGAATTAACCAAAGTCTCAGCCACCCACCGGGAACCAGTATAGGACATGATCCAAAATTTTGGACTTGCGTTCAGCTCACAAAAAACGAGTTGAGAAATGGAGCTCAGGGGCACAGCAATTCACAAACTGGCAGAGTGATAAAGGACAACTATCGTCCAAAAATCTGTTGAGGGAAGTCAACGAGGCGGACTTGAAAGCGAGGCAAAATAGCAGGAAACAGATTTCAAGAGGTACCTTGGAATCGCCTGTAAAGCACAGGAAGAGGGGCACAACTTGGACAATGGTGCACTTGGCCAAAAAGGGCGTATGCGTTTTCTCCTGAATATATTCAGGAGAAAACGCATACGCCCTTTTTGGCCAAGCAAGCAAGCGGGCAATGCAAATCTGCACTACAAAGAAGTATCACTTCCCACCGGTCAAAAGGGACATCCACAAAATGTGTAAAAACCAGAAAGGCAAGACAGGCCCTGGAGAACTGGGAGCCTTGTTATGCTGATGGGCGGGATGTAAATTGCCAACTGCCTCACTGGAGGAGTGCATTGTGTTCCCTAAAACAAGTAAACAACAGAGCTACAGAGCCAAGGCCACTTCCAGTCTAGGGAATATACCTTTGGAAATCTGAAAATCAATAAGAAAGAGCCACCTCCAAATTTAGGGCTGCACTGACTACAAGAACCTCAACTTGGGTACACCTTAAATATCCCAGGAAATATAAAAATGGTTCAAAACATTGTGGTACTTACGTACGATGGAATATCCCTCAGCCATGAAATCAATGTCATAAGACCAGTAGCAGCAAAGTGAGTGGATTCAGGTACGATGATTCTAAGTGAAATAAGTCACACAGAAAAAGAAACTTATCATAAGATATCACTTATGAAGATCCTGTAAACATGGCTACAAGTGAACTGTGTTAGGAAAGAGAACAGAGTCTCACATTTAGAAAACACTCTTATGCCTGCATAAAGGGGAAGGAGAGGTGGGGTGATGCATAAAACCAGAGTTTGATATAAGCACAGGGACCGTTTCAAAAACCAACTTTGGAATAGACAAGACCTACACCTTCCTCAGTGAAAGAGACTCAAAACCCCATATTTCCCACAGAGGAATATATCTGACTAGTAAGAATCTTAAAACCTATGTATTGATGTGTCTCCATAAGGGAATCAAGTGTGTCTAGAGTGGCATAAACATGGCAGCGATAATCAGCTCAAACCCACTATAAAAAGGAATTTCAAAAACAAAACCCAAAAACAGGGAAATTCTTTACAATTCCTTCAGGGTGTCTGAGGAAACCTGGAAAGACCCTATCTACAATGAGAGCTGGATGTGGCATAAGGCTGGACACTTGGGACTGAGAGGATTGGTGAGATTGGGTGAGCAAATGCAGACCCTTTCAAGCAATAATGCATGGCCCCCATTCCATGGGTACCAACTCTCCAGGTTCAAGGGAATATTACTACAGCTATAACATGTACAGGAAACCTAGAGAATGGACACACTGTGAATACGAAAGGTTTCTAAAACTCAACGAATAGTCCCTCTCCTGGTGCTCCAGTTTGACTTTCCAACTGCCTTACTATCAATCTCCCAACTTGGAGAGACAGGCCCTTTAACCTCCTGGTTTGCACAGGTTCCCAATTTGGCAGAGGATGGAAGGGACGAGGGAGAACCCATGAGAGAGTAGCTGTTAGGCATTTGGACGGGCACATGTCACTCTAATTTCCCGGCAGGAAGAAGAATTAACCAAAGTCTCAGCCACCCACCGGGAACCAGTATAGGACATGATCCAAAATTTTGGACTTGCGTTCAGCTCACAAAAAACGAGTTGAGAAATGGAGCTCAGGGGCACAGCAATTCACAAACTGGCAGAGTGATAAAGGACAACTATCGTCCAAAAATCTGTTGAGGGAAGTCAACGAGGCGGACTTGAAAGCGAGGCAAAATAGCAGGAAACAGATTTCAAGAGGTACCTTGGAATCGCCTGTAAAGCACAGGAAGAGGGGCACAACTTGGACAATGGTGCACTTGGCCAAAAAGGGCGTATGCGTTTTCTCCTGAATATATTCAGGAGAAAACGCATACGCCCTTTTTGGCCAAGCAAGCAAGCAGGCAATGCAAATCTGCACTACAAAGAAGTATCACTTCCCACCGGTCAAAAGGGACATCCACAAAATGTGTAAAAACCAGAAAGGCAAGACAGGCCCTGGAGAACTGGGAGCCTTGTTATGCTGATGGGCGGGATGTAAATTGCCAACTGCCTCACTGGAGGAGTGCATTGTGTTCCCTAAAACAAGTAAACAACAGAGCTACAGAGCCAAGGCCACTTCCAGTCTAGGGAATATACCTTGGGAAAACTGAAAATCAATAAGAAAGAGCCACCTCCAAATTTAGGGCTGCACTGACTACAAGAACCTCAACTTGGGTACACCTTAAATATCCCAGGAAATATAAAAATGGTTCAAAACATTGTGGTACTTACGTACGATGGAATATCCCTCAGCCATGAAATCAATGTCATAAGACAAGTAGCAGCAAAGTGAGTGGATTCAGGTACGATGATTCTAAGTGAAATAAGTCACACAGAAAAAGAAACTTATCATAAGATATCACTTATGAAGATCCTGTAAACATGGCAACACGTGAATTGAGTTAGGAAAGGGAACAGAGTCTCACATTTAGAAAACACTCTTATGCCTGCATAAAGGGGAAGGAGAGGTGGGGTGATGCATAAAACCAGAGTTTGATATAAGCACAGGGACCGTTTCAAAAACCAACTTTGGAATTGACAAGACCGACACCTTCCTCAGTGAAAGAGACTCAAAACCCCATATTTCCCACAGAGGAATATATCTGACTAGTAAGAATCTTAAAACCTATGTATTGATATGTCTCCATAAGGGAATCAAGTGTGTCTAGAGTGGCATAAACATGGCAGCGAGAATCAGCTCAAACCCACTATAAAAAGGAATTTCAAAAGCAAAACCAAAAAACAGGGAAATTCTTTACAATTCCTTCAGGGTGTCTGAGGAAACCTGGAAAGACCCTATCTACAATGACAGCTGGATGTGGCATAAGGCTGGACACTTGGGACTGAGAGGATTGGAGAGATTGGGTGAGCAAATGCAGACCCTTTCAAGCAATAATGCATGGCCCCCATTCCATGGGTCCCAACTCTCCAGGTTCAAGGGAATATTACTACAGCTATAACATGTACAGGAAACCTAGAGAATGGACAGAATGTGAATACGAAAGGTTTCTAAAACTCAACGAATAGTCCCTCTCCTGGTGCTCCAGTTTGACTTTCCAACTGCCTTACTATCAATCTCCCAACTTGGAGAGACAGGCCCTTTAACCTCCTGGTTTGCACAGGTTCCCAATTTGGCAGAGGATGGAAGGGACGAGGGAGAACCCATGAGAGAGTAGCTGTTAGGCATTTGGACGGGCACATGTCACTCTAATTTCCCGGCAGGAAGAAGAATTAACCAAAGTCTCAGCCACCCACCGGGAACCAGTATAGGACATGATCCAAAATTTTGGACTTGCATTCAGCTCCCAAAAAACGAGTTGAGAAATGGAGCTCAGGGGCACAGCAATTCACAAACTGGCAGAGTGATAAAGGACAACTATCGTCCAAAAATCTGTTGAGGGAAGTCAACGAGGCGGACTTGAAAGTGAGGCAAAATAGCAGGAAACAGATTTCAAGAGGTACGTTGGAATCGCCTGTAAAGCACAGGAAGAGGGGCACAACTTGGACAATGGTGCACTTGGCCAAAAAGGGCGTATGCGTTTTCTCCTGAATATATTCAGGAGAAAACGCATACGCCCTTTTTGGCCAAGCAAGCAAGCGGGCAATGCAAATCTGCACTACAAAGAAGTATCATTTCCCACCGGTCAAAAGGGACATCCACAAAATGTGTAAAAACCAGAAAGGCAAGACAGGCCCTGAGGAACTGGGAGCCTTGTTATGCTGATGGGTGGGATGTAAATTGCCAACTGCCTCACTGGAGGAGTGCATTGTGTTCCCTAAAACAAGTAAACAACAGAGCTACAGAGCCAAGGCCACTTCCAGTCTAGGGAATATACCTTGGGAAAACTGAAAATCAATAAGAAAGAGCCACCTCCAAATTTAGGGCTGCACTGACTACAAGAACCTCAACTTGGGTACACCTTAAATATCCCAGGAAATATAAAAATGGTTCAAAACATTGTGGTACTTACGTACGATGGAATATCCCTCAGCCATGAAATCAATGTCATAAGACCAGTAGCAGCAAAGTGAGTGGATTCAGGTACGATGATTCTAAGTGAAATAAGTCACACAGAAAAAGAAACTTATCATAAGATATCACTTATGAAGATCCTGTAAACATGGCTACACGTGAACTGAGTTAGGAAAGAGAACAGAGTCTCACATTTAGAAAACACTCTTATGCCTGCATAAAGGGGAAGGAGAGGTGGGGTGATGCATAAAACCAGAGTTTGATATAAGCACAGGGACCGTTTCAAAAACCAACTTTGGAATTGACAAGACCGACACCTTCCTTAGTGAAAGAGACTCAAAACCCCATATTTCCCACAGAGGAATATATCTGACTAGTAAGAATCTTAAAACCTATGTATTGATATGTCTCCATAAGGGAATCAAGTGTGTCTAGAGTGGCATAAACATGGCAGCGAGAATCAGCTCAAACCCACTATAAAAAGGAATTTCAAAAGCAAAACCAAAAAACAGGGAAATTCTTTACAATTCCTTCAGGGTGTCTGAGGAAACCTGGAAAGACCCTATCTACAATGACAGCTGGATGTGGCATAAGGCTGGACACTTGGGACTGAGAGGATTGGTGAGATTGGGTGAGCGAATGCAGACCCTTTCAAGCAATAATGCATGGCCCCCATTCCATGGGTCCCAACTCTCCATGTTCAAGGGAATATTACTACAGCTATAACATGTACAGGAAACCTAGAGAATGGACACACTGTGAATACGAAAGGTTTCTAAAACTCAACGAATAGTCCCTCTCCTGATGCTCCAGTTTGACTTTCCAACTGCCTTACTATCAATCTCCCAACTTGGAGAGACAGGCCCTTTAACCTCCTGGTTTGCACAGGTTCCCAATTTGCCAGAGGATGGAAGGGACGAGGGAGAACCCATGAGAGAGTAGCTGTTAGGCATTTGGACGGGCACATGTCACTCTAATTTCCCGGCAGGAAGAAGAATTAACCAAAGTCTCAGCCACCCACCGGGAACCAGTATAGGACATGATCCAAAATTTTGGACTTGCGTTCAGCTCACAAAAAACGAGTTGAGAAATGGAGCTCAGGGGCACAGCAATTCACAAACTGGCAGAGTGATAAAGGACAACTATCGTCCAAAAATCTGTTGAGGGAAGTCAACGAGGCGGACTTGAAAGCGAGGCAAAATAGCAGGAAACAGATTTCAAGAGGTACCTTGGAATCGCCTGTAAAGCACAGGAAGAGGGGCACAACTTGGACAATGGTGCACTTGGCCAAAAAGGGCGTATGCGTTTTCTCCTGAATATATTCAGGAGAAAACGCATACGCCCTTTTTGGCCAAGCAAGCAAGCGGGCAATGCAAATCTGCACTACAAAGAAGTATCACTTCCCACCGGTCAAAAGGGACATCCACAAAATGTGTAAAAACCAGAAAGGCAAGACAGGCCCTGGAGAACTGGGAGCCTTGTTATGCTGATGGGCGGGATGTAAATTGCCAACTGCCTCACTGGAGGAGTGCATTGTGTTCCCTAAAACAAGTAAACAACAGAGCTACAGAGCCAAGGCCACTTCCAGTCTAGGGAATATACCTTGGGAAAACTGAAAATCAATAAGAAAGAGCCACCTCCAAATTTAGGGCTGCACTGACTACAAGAACCTCAACTTGGGTACACCTTAAATATCCCAGGAAATATAAAAATGGTTCAAAACATTGTGGTACTTACGTACGATGGAATATCCCTCAGCCATGAAATCAATGTCATAAGACCAGTAGCAGCAAAGTGAGTGGATTCAGGTACGATGATTCTAAGTGAAATAAGTCACACAGAAAAAGAAACTTATCATAAGATATCACTTAGGAAGATCCTGTAAACATGGCTACACGTGAACTGAGTTAGGAAAGAGAACAGAGTCTCACATTTAGAAAACACTCTTATGCCTGCATAAAGGGGAAGGAGAGGTGGGGTGATGCATAAAACCAGAGTTTGATATAAGCACAGGGACCGTTTCAAAAACCAACTTTGGAATAGAAAAGACCTACACCTTCCTCAGTGAAAGAGACTCAAAACCCCATATTTACCACAGAGGAATATATCTGACTAGTAATAATCTTAAAACCTATGTATTGATGTGTCTCCATAAGGGAATCAAGTGTGTCTAGAGTGGCATAAACATGGCAGCGAGAATCAGCTCAAACCCACTATAAAAAGGAATTTCAAAAGCAAAACCAAAAAACAGGGAAATTCTTTACAATTCCTTCAGGGTGTCTGAGGAAACCTGGAAAGACCCTATCTACAATGACAGCTGGATGTGGCATAAGGCTGGACACTTGGGACTGAGAGGATTGGTGAGATTGGGTGAGCAAATGCAGACCCTTTCAAGCAATAATGCATGGCCCCCATTCCATGGGTCCCAACTCTCCAGGTTCAAGGGAATATTACTACAGCTATAACATGTACAGGAAACCTAGAGAATGGACACACTGTGAATACGAAAGGTTTCTAAAACTCAACGAATAGTCCCTCTCCTGGTGCTCCAGTTTGACTTTCCAACTGCCTTACTATCAATCTCCCAACTTGGAGAGACAGGCCCTTTAACCTCCTGGTTTGCACAGGTTCCCAATTTGGCAGAGGATGGAAGGGACGAGGGAGAACCCATGAGAGAGTAGCTGTTAGGCATTTGGACGGGCACATGTCACTCTAATTTCCCGGCAGGAAGAAGAATTAACCAAAGTCTCAGCCACCCACCGGGAACCAGTATAGGACATGATCCAAAATTTTGGACTTGCGTTCAGCTCACAAAAAACGAGTTGAGAAATGGAGCTCAGGGGCACAGCAATTCACAAACTGGCAGAGTGATAAAGGACAACTATCGTCCAAAAATCTGTTGAGGGAAGTCAACGAGGCGGACTTGAAAGCAAGGCAAAATAGCAGGAAACAGATTTCAAGAGGTACCTTGGAATCGCCTGTAAAGCACAGGAAGAGGGGCACAACTTGGACAATGGTGCACTTGGCCAAAAAGGGCGTATGCGTTTTCTCCTGAATATATTCAGGAGAAAACGCATACGCCCTTTTTGGCCAAGCAAGCAAGCGGGCAATGCAAATCTGCACTACAAAGAAGTATCACTTCCCACCGGTCAAAAGGGACATCCACAAAATGTGTAAAAACCAGAAAGGCAAGACAGGCCCTGGAGAACTGGGAGCCTTGTTATGCTGATGGGCGGGATGTAAATTGCCAACTGCCTCACTGGAGGAGTGCATTGTGTTCCCTATAACAAGTAAACAACAGAGCTACAGAGCCAAGGCCACTTCCAGTCTAGGGAATATACCTGGGGAAAACTGAAAATCAATAAGAAAGAGCCACCTCCAAATTTAGGGCTGCACTGACTACAAGAACCTCAACTTGGGTACACCTTAAATATCCCAGGAAATATAAAAATGGTTCAAAACATTGTGGTACTTATGTACGATGGAATATCCCTCAACCATGAAATCAATGTCATAAGACCAGTAGCAGCAAAGTGAGTGGATTCAGGTACGATGATTCTAAGTGAAATAAGTCACACAGAAAAAAGAAACTTATCATAAGATATCACTTAGGAAGATCCTGTAAACATGGCTACACGTGAACTGAGTTAGGAAAGAGAACAGAGTCTCACATTTAGAAAACACTCTTATGCCTGCATAAAGGGGAATGAGAGGTGGGGTGATGCATAAAACCAGAGTTTGATATAAGCACAGGGACCGTTTCAAAAACCAACTTTGGAATAGACAAGACCTACACCTTCCTCAGTGAAAGAGACTCAAAACCCCATATTTCCCGCAGAGGAATATATCTGACTAGTAAGAATCTTAAAACCTATGTATTGATATGTCTCCATAAGGGAATCAAGTGTATCTAGAGTGGCATAAACATGGCAGCGAGAATCAGCTCAAACCAAGTATAAAAAGGAATTTCAAAAGCAAAACCAAAAAACAGGGAAATTCTTTACAATTCCTTCAGGGTGTCTGAGGAAACCTGGAAAGACCCTATCTACAATGACAGCTGTATGTGGCATAAGGCTGGACACTTGGGACTGAGAGGATTGGTGAGATTGGGTGAGCAAATGCAGACCCTTTCAAGCAATAATGCATGGCCCCCATTCCATGGGTCCCAACTCTCCAGGTTCAAGGGAATATTACTACAGCTATAACATGTACAGGAAACCTAGAGAATGGACACACTGTGAATACGAAAGGTTTCTAAAACTCAACGAATAGTCCCTCTCCTGGTGCTCCAGTTTGACTTTCTAACTGCCTTACTATCAATCTCCCAACTTGGAGAGACAGGCCCTTTAACCTCCTGGTTTGCACAGGTTCCCAATTTGGCAGAGAATGGAAGGGACGAGGGAGAACCCATGAGAGAGTAGCTGTTAGGCATTTGGACGGGCACATGTCACTCTAATTTCCCGGCAGGAAGAAGAATTAACCAAAGTCTCAGCCACCCACCGGGAACCAATATAGGACATGATCCAAAATTTTGGACTTGCGTTCAGCTCACAAAAAACGAGTTGAGAAATGGAGCTCAGGGGCACAGCAATTCACAAACTGGCAGATTGATAAAGGACAACTATCATCCAAAAATCTCTTGAGGGAAGTCAACGAGGTGGACTTGAAAGCGAGGCAAAATAGCAGGAAACAGATTTCAAGAGGTACGTTGGAATCGCCTGTAAAGCACAGGAAGAGGGGCACAACTTGGACAATGGTGCACTTGGCCAAAAAGGGCGTATGCGTTTTCTCCTGAATATATTCAGGAGAAAACGCATACGCCCTTTTTGGCCAAGCAAGCAAGCGGGCAATGCAAATCTGCACTACAAAGAAGTATCACTTCCCACCGGTCAAAAGGGACATCCACAAAATGTGTAAAAACCAGAAAGGCAAGACAGGCCCTGGAGAACTGGGAGCCTTGTTATGCTGATGGGCGGGATGTAAATTGCCAACTGCCTCACTGGAGGAGTGCATTGTGTTCCCTATAACAAGTAAACAACAGAGCTACAGAGCCAAGGCCACTTCCAGTCTAGGGAATATACCTGGGGAAAACTGAAAATCAATAAGAAAGAGCCACTTCCAAATTTAGGGCTGCACTGACTACAAGAACCTCAACTTGGGTACACCTTAAATATCCCAGGAAATATAAAAATGGTTCAAAACATTGTGGTACTTACGTACGATGGAATATCCCTCAGCCATGAAATCAATGTCATAAGACCAGTAGCAGCAAAGTGAGTGGATTCAGGTACGATGATTCTAAGTGAAATAAGTCACACAGAAAAAGAAACTTATCATAAGATATCACTTATGAAGATCCTGTAAACATGGCTACACGTGAACTGAGTTAGGAAAGAGAACAGAGTCTCACATTTAGAAAACACTCTTATGCCTGCATAAAGGGGAAGGAGAGGTGGGGTGATGCATAAAACCAGAGTTTGATATAAGCACAGGGACCGTTTCAAAAACCAACTTTGGAATAGACAAGACCTACACCTTCCTCAGTGAAAGAGACTCAAAACCCCATATTTCCCGCAGAGGAATATATCTGACTAGTAAGAATCTTAAAACCTATGTATTGATATGACTCCATAAGGGAATCAAGTGTGTCTAGAGTGGCATAAACATGGCAGCGAGAATCAGCTCAAACCCACTATAAAAAGGAATTTCAAAAGCAAAACCAAAAAACAGGGAAATTCTTTACAATTCCTTCAGGGTGTCTGAGGAAACCTGGGAAGACCCTATCTACAATGACAGCTGGATGTGGCATAAGGCTGGACACTTGGGACTGAGAGGATTGGTGAGATTGGGTGAGCAAATGCAGACCCTTTCAAGCAATAATGCATGGCCCCCATTCCATGGGTCCCAACTCTCCAGGTTCAAGGGAATATTACTACAGCTATAACATGTACAGTAAACCTAGAGAATGGACACACTGTGAATACGAAAGGTTTCTAAAACTCAATGAATAGTCCCTCTCCTGGTGCTCCAGTTTGACTTTCCAACTGCCTTACTATCAATCTCCCAACTTGGAGAGACAGGCCCTTTAACCTCCTGGTTTGCACAGGTTCCCAATTTGCCAGAGGATGGAAGGGACGAGGGAGAACCCATGAGAGAGTAGCTGTTAGGCATTTGGACGGGCACATGTCACTCTATTTTCCCGGCAGGTAGAAGAATTAACCAAAGTCTCAGCCACCCACCGGGAACCAGTATAGGACATGATCCAAAATTTTGGACTTGTGTTCAGCTCACAAAAAACGAGTTGAGAAATGGAGCTCAGGGGCACAGCAATTCACAAACTGGCAGAGTGATAAAGGACAACTATCGTCCAAAAATCTGTTGAGGGAAGTCAACGAGGCGGACTTGAAAGTGAGGCAAAATAGCAGGAAACAGATTTCAAGAGGTACCTTGGAATCGCCTGTAAAGCACAGGAAGAGGGGCACAACTTGGACAATGGTGCACTTGGCCAAAAAGGGCGTATGCGTTTTCTCCTGAATATATTCAGGAGAAAACGCATACGCCCTTTTTGGCCAAGCAAGCAAGCGGGCAATGCAAATCTGCACTACAAAGAAGTATCACTTCCCACCGGTCAAAAGGGACATCCACAAAATGTGTAAAAACCAGAAAGGCAAGACAGGCCCTGGAGAACTGGGAGCCTTGTTATGCTGATGGGCGGGATGTAAATTGCCAACTGCCTCACTGGAGGAGTGCATTGTGTTCCCTATAACAAGTAAACAACAGAGCTACAGAGCCAAGGCCACTTCCAGTCTAGGGAATATACCTTGGGAAAACTGAAAATCAATAAGAAAGAGCCACTTCCAAATTTAGGGCTGCACTGACTACAAGAACCTCAACTTGGGTATACCTTAAATATCCCAGGAAATATAAAAATGGTTCAAAACATTGTGGTACTTACGTACGATGGAATATCCCTCAGCCATGAAATCAATGTCATAAGACCAGTAGCAGCAAAGTGAGTGGATTCAGGTACGATGATTCTAAGTGAAATAAGTCACACAGAAAAAGAAACTTATCATAAGATATCACTTATGAAGATCCTGTAAACATGGCTACACGTGAACTGAGTTAGGAAAGAGAACAGAGTCTCACATTTAGAAAACACTCTTATGCCTGCATAAAGAGGAAGGAGAGGTGGGGTGATGCATAAAACCAGAGTTTGATATAAGCACAGGGACCGTTTCAAAAACCAACTTTGGAATTGACAAGACCGACACCTTCCTTAGTGAAAGAGACTCAAAACCCCATATTTCCCGCAGAGGAATATATCTGACTAGTAAGAATCTTAAAACCTATGTATTGATATGTCTCCATAAGGGAATCAAGTGTGTCTAGAGTGGCATAAACATGGCAGCGAGAATCAGCTCAAACCCACTATAAAAAGGAATTTCAAAAGCAAAACCAAAAAACAGGGAAATTCTTTACAATTCCTTCAGGGTGTCTGAGGAAACCTGGAAAGACCCTATCTACAATGACAGCTGGATGTGGCATAAGGCTGGACACTTGGGACTGAGAGGATTGGTGAGATTGGGTGAGCAAATGCAGACCCTTTCAAGCAATAATGCATGGCCCCCATTCCATGGGTCCCAACTCTCCAGGTTCAAGGGAATATTACTACAGCTATAACATGTACAGGAAACCTAGAGAATGGACACACTGTGAATACGAAAGGTTTCTAAAACTCAACGAATAGTCCCTCTCCTGGTGCTCCAGTTTGACTTTCCAACTGCCTTACTATCAATCTCCCAACTTGGACAGACAGGCCCTTTAACCTCCTGGTTTGCACAGGTTCCCAATTTGGCAGAGGATGGAAGGGACGAGGGAGAACCCATGAGAGAGTAGCTGTTAGGCATTTGGACGGGCACATGTCACTCTAATTTCCCGGCAGGAAGAAGAATTAACCAAAGTCTCAGCCACCCACCGGGAACCAGTATAGGACATGATCCAAAATTTTGGACTTGCGTTCAGCTCACAAAAAACGAGTTGAGAAATGGAGCTCAGGGGCACAGCAATTCACAAACTGGCAGAGTGATAAAGGACAACTATCGTCCAAAAATCTGTTGAGGGAAGTCAATGAGGCGGACTTGAAAGCGAGGCAAAATAGCAGGAAACAGATTTCAAGAGGTACCTTGGAATCGCCTGTAAAGCACAGGAAGAGGGGCACAACTTGGACAATGGTGCACTTGGCCAAAAAGGGCGTATGCGTTTTCTCCTGAATTCAGGAGAAAACGCATACGCCCTTTTTGGCCAAGCAAGCAAGCGGGCAATGCAAATCTGCACTACAAAGAAGTATCACTTCCCACCGGTCAAAAGGGACATCCACAAAATGTGTAAAAACCAGAAAGGCAAGACAGGCCCTGGAGAACTGGGAGCCTTGTTATGCTGATGGGCGGGATGTAAATTGCCAACTGCCTCACTGGAGGAGTGCATTGTGTTCCCTAAAACAAGTAAACAACAGAGCTACAGAGCCAAGGCCACTTCCAGTCTAGGGAATATACCTTGGGAAAACTGAAAATCAATAAGAAAGAGCCACCTCCAAATTTAGGGCTGCACTGACTACAAGAAACTCAACTTGGGTACACCTTAAATATCCCAGGAAATATAAAAATGGTTCAAAACATTGTGGTACTTACGTACGATGGAATATCCCTCAGCCATGAAATCAATGTCATAAGACCAGTAGCAGCAAAGTGAGTGGATTCAGGTACGATGATTCTAAGTGAAATAAGTCACACAGAAAAAGAAACTTATCATAAGATATCACTTATGAAGATCCTGTAAACATGGCTACACGTGAACTGAGTTAGGAAAGAGAACAGAGTCTCACATTTAGAAAACACTCTTATGCCTGCATAAAGGGGATGGAGAGGTCGGGTGATGCATAAAACCCGAGTTTGATATAAGCACAGGGACCGTTCCAAAAACCAACTTTGGAATAGACAAGACCTACACCTTCCTCAGTGAAAGAGACTCAAAACCCCATATTTCCCGCAGAGGAATATATCTGACTAGTAAGAATCTTAAAACCTATGTATTGATATGACTCCATAAGGGAATCAAGTGTGTCTAGAGTGGCATAAACATGGCAGCGAGAATCAGCTCAAACCCACTATAAAAAGGAATTTCAAAAGCAAAACCAAAAAACAGGGAAATTCTTTACAATTCCTTCAGGGTGTCTGAGGAAACCTGGGAAGACCCTATCTACAATGACAGCTGGATGTGGCATAAGGCTGGACACTTGGGACTGAGAGGATTGGTGAGATTGGGTGAGCAAATGCAGACCCTTTCAAGCAATAATGCATGGCCCCCATTCCATGGGTCCCAACTCTCCAGGTTCAAGGGAATATTACTACAGCTATAACATGTACAGGAAACCTAGAGAATGGACACACTGTGAATACGAAAGGTTTCTAAAACTCAATGAATAGTCCCTCTCCTGGTGCTCCAGTTTGACTTTCCAACTGCCTTACTATCAATCTCCCAACTTGGAGAGAGAGGCCCTTTAACCTCCTGGTTTGCACAGGTTCCCAATTTGCCAGAGGATGGAAGGGATGAGGGAGAACCCATGAGAGAGTAGCTGTTAGGCATTTGGACGGGCACATGTCACTCTAATTTCCCGGCAGGTAGAAGAATTAACCAAAGTCTCAGCCACCCACCGGGAACCAGTATAGGACATGATCCAAAATTTTGGACTTGTGTTCAGCTCACAAAAAACGAGTTGAGAAATGGAGCTCAGGGGCACAGCAATTCACAAACTGGCAGAGTGATAAAGGACAACTATCGTCCAAAAATCTGTTGAGGGAAGTCAACGAGGCGGACTTGAAAGTGAGGCAAAATAGCAGGAAACAGATTTCAAGAGGTACCTTGGAATCGCCTGTAAAGCACAGGAAGAGGGGCACAACTTGGACAATGGTGCACTTGGCCAAAAAGGGCGTATGCGTTTTCTCCTGAATATATTCAGGAGAAAACGCATACGCCCTTTTTGGCCAAGCAAGCAAGCGGGCAATGCAAATCTGCACTACAAAGAAGTATCACTTCCCACCGGTCAAAAGGGACATCCACAAAATGTGTAAAAACCAGAAAGGCAAGACAGGCCCTGGAGAACTGGGAGCCTTGTTATGCTGATGGGCGGGATGTAAATTGCCAACTGCCTCACTGGAGGAGTGCATTGTGTTCCCTATAACAAGTAAACAACAGAGCTACAGAGCCAAGGCCACTTCCAGTCTAGGGAATATACCTTGGGAAAACTGAAAATCAATAAGAAAGAGCCACTTCCAAATTTAGGGCTGCACTGACTACAAGAACCTCAACTTGGGTACACCTTAAATATCCCAGGAAATATAAAAATGGTTCAAAACATTGTGGTACTTACGTACGATGGAATATCCCTCAGCCATGAAATCAATGTCATAAGACCAGTAGCAGCAAAGTGAGTGGATTCAGGTACGATGATTCTAAGTGAAATAAGTCACACAGAAAAAGAAACTTATCATAAGATATCACTTATGAAGATCCTGTAAACATGGCTACACGTGAACTGAGTTAGGAAAGAGAACAGAGTCTCACATTTAGAAAACACTCTTATGCCTGCATAAAGAGGAAGGAGAGGTGGGGTGATGCATAAAACCAGAGTTTGATATAAGCACAGGGACCGTTTCAAAAACCAACTTTGGAATTGACAAGACCGACACCTTCCTTAGTGAAAGAGACTCAAAACCCCATATTTCCCGCAGAGGAATATATCTGACTAGTAAGAATCTTAAAACCTATGTATTGATATGTCTCCATAAGGGAATCAAGTGTGTCTAGAGTGGCATAAACATGGCAGCGAGAATCAGCTCAAACCCACGATAAAAAGGAATTTCAAAAGCAAAACCAAAAAACAGGGAAATTCTTTACAATTCCTTCAGGGTGTCTGAGGAAACCTGGAAAGACCCTATCTACAATGACAGCTGTATGTGGCATAAGGCTGGACACTTGGGACTGAGAGGATTGGTGAGATTGGGTGAGCAAATGCAGACCCTTTCAAGCAATAATGCATGGCCCCCATTCCATGGGTCCCAACTCTCCAGGTTCAAGGGAATATTACTACAGCTATAACATGTACAGGAAACCTAGAGAATGGACACACTGTGAATACGAAAGGTTTCTAAAACTCAACGAATAGTCCCTCTCCTGGTGCTCCAGTTTGACTTTCCAACTGCCTTACTATCAATCTCCCAACTTGGAGAGACAGGCCCTTTAACCTCCTGGTTTGCACAGGTTCCCAATTTGGCAGAGGATGGAAGGGACGAGGGAGAACCCATGAGAGAGTAGCTGTTAGGCATTTGGACGGGCACCTGTCACTCTAATTTCCCGGCAGGAAGAAGAATTAACCAAAGTCTCAGCCACCCACCGGGAACCAGTATAGGACATGATCCAAAATTTTGGACTTGCGTTCAGCTCACAAAAAACGAGTTGAGAAATGGAGCTCAGGGGCACAGCAATTCACAAACTGGCAGAGTGATAAAGGACAACTATCGTCCAAAAATCTGTTGAGGGAAGTCAATGAGGCGGACTTGAAAGCGAGGCAAAATAGCAGGAAACAGATTTCAAGAGGTACCTTGGAATCGCCTGTAAAGCACAGGAAGAGGGGCACAACTTGGACAATGGTGCACTTGGCCAAAAAGGGCGTATGCGTTTTCTCCTGAATATATTCAGGAGAAAACGCATACGCCCTTTTTGGCCAAGCAAGCAAGCGGGCAATGCAAATCTGCACTACAAAGAAGTATCACTTCCCACCGGTCAAAAGGGACATCCACAAAATGTGTAAAAACCAGAAAGGCAAGACAGGCCCTGGAGAACTGGGAGCCTTGTTATGCTGATGGGCGGGATGTAAATTGCCAACTGCCTCACTGGAGGAGTGCATTGTGTTCCCTATAACAAGTAAACAACAGAGCTACAGAGCCAAGGCCACTTCCAGTCTAGGGAATATACCTTGGGAAAACTGAAAATCAATAAGAAAGAGCCACTTCCAAATTTAGGGCTGCACTGACTACAAGAACCTCAACTTGGGTACACCTTAAATATCCCAGGAAATATAAAAATGGTTCAAAACATTGTGGTACTTACGTACGATGGAATATCCCTCAGCCATGAAATCAATGTCATAAGACCAGTAGCAGCAAAGTGAGTGGATTCAGGTACGATGATTCTAAGTGAAATAAGTCACACAGAAAAAGAAACTTATCATAAGATATCACTTATGAAGATCCTGTAAACATGGCTACACGTGAACTGAGTTAGGAAAGAGAACAGAGTCTCACATTTAGAAAACACTCTTATGCCTGCATAAAGAGGAAGGAGAGGTGGGGTGATGCATAAAACCAGAGTTTGATATAAGCACAGGGACCGTTTCAAAAACCAACTTTGGAATTGACAAGACCGACACCTTCCTTAGTGAAAGAGACTCAAAACCCCATATTTCCCGCAGAGGAATATATCTGACTAGTAAGAATCTTAAAACCTATGTATTGATATGTCTCCATAAGGGAATCAAGTGTGTCTAGAGTGGCATAAACATGGCAGCGAGAATCAGCTCAAACCCACTATAAAAAGGAATTTCAAAAGCAAAACCAAAAAACAGGGAAATTCTTTACAATTCCTTCAGGGTGTCTGAGGAAACCTGGAAAGACCCTATCTACAATGACAGCTTGATGTGGCATAAGGCTGGACACTTGGGACTGAGAGGATTGGTGAGATTGGGTGAGCAAATGCAGACCCTTTCAAGCAATAATGCATGGCCCCCATTCCATGGGTCCCAACTCTCCATGTTCAAGGGAATATTACTACAGCTATAACATGTACAGGAAACCTAGAGAATGGACACACTGTGAATACGAAAGGTTTCTAAAACTCAACGAATAGTCCCTCTCCTGGTGCTCCAGTTTGACTTTCCAACTGCCTTACTATCAATCTCCCAACTTGGAGAGACAGGCCCTTTAACCTCCTGGTTTGCACAGGTTCCCAATTTGGCAGAGGATGGAAGGGACGAGGGAGAACCCATGAGAGAGTAGCTGTTAGGCATTTGGACGGGCACATGTCACTCTAATTTCCCGGCAGGAAGAAGAATTAAACAAAGTCTCAGCCACCCACCGGGAACCAGTATAGGACATGATCCAAAATTTTGGACTTGCGTTCAGCTCACAAAAAACGAGTTGAGAAATGGAGCTCAGGGGCACAGCAATTCACAAACTGGCAGAGTGATAAAGGACAACTATCGTCCAAAAATCTGTTGAGGGAAGTCAACGAGGCGGACTTGAAAGCAAGGCAAAATAGCAGGAAACAGATTTCAAGAGGTACCTTGGAATCGCCTGTAAAGCACAGGAAGAGGGGCACAACTTGGACAATGGTGCACTTGGCCAAAAAGGGCGTATGCGTTTTCACCTGAATATATTCAGGAGAAAACGCATACGCCCTTTTTGGCCAAGCAAGCAAGCGGGCAATGCAAATCTGCACTACAAAGAAGTATCACTTCCCACCGGTCAAAAGGGACATCCACAAAATGTGTAAAAACCAGAAAGGCAAGACAGGCCCTGGAGAACTGGGAGCCTTGTTATGCTGATGGGCGGGATGTAAATTGCCAACTGCCTCACTGGAGGAGTGCATTGTGTTCCCTAAAACAAGTAAACAACACAGCTACAGAGCCAAGGCCACTTCCAGTCTAGGGAATATACCTGGGGAAAACTGAAAATCAATAAGAAAGAGCCACCTCCAAATTTAGGGCTGCACTGACTACAAGAACCTCAACTTGGGTACACCTTAAATATCCCAGGAAATATAAAAATGGTTCAAAACATTGTGGTACTTATGTACGATGGAATATCCCTCAGCCATGAAATCAATGTCATAAGACCAGTAGCAGCAAAGTGAGTGGATTCAGGTACGATGATTCTAAGTGAAATAAGTCACACAGAAAAAGAAACTTATCATAAGATATCACTTATGAAGATCCTGTAAACATGGCTACACGTGAACTGAGTTAGGAAAGAGAACAGAGTCTCACATTTAGAAAACACTCTTATGCCTGCATAAAGAGGAAGGAGAGGTGGGGTGATGCATAAAACCAGAGTTTGATATAAGCACAGGGACCGTTTCAAAAACCAACTTTGGAATTGACAAGACCGACACCTTCCTTAGTGAAAGAGACTCAAAACCCCATATTTCCCGCAGAGGAATATATCTGACTAGTAAGAATCTTAAAACCTATGTATTGATATGTCTCCATAAGGGAATCAAGTGTGTCTAGAGTGGCATAAACATGGCAGCGAGAATCAGCTCAAACCCACTATAAAAAGGAATTTCAAAAGCAAAACCAAAAAACAGGGAAATTCTTTACAATTCCTTCAGGGTGTCTGAGGAAACCTGGAAAGACCCTATCTACAATGACAGCTGTATGTGGCATAAGGCTGGACACTTGGGACTGAGAGGATTGGTGAGATTGGGTGAGCAAATGCAGACCCTTTCAAGCAATAATGCATGGCCCCCATTCCATGGGTCCCAACTCTCCAGGTTCAAGGGAATATTACTACAGCTATAACATGTACAGGAAACCTAGAGAATGGACACACTGTGAATACGAAAGGTTTCTAAAACTCAACGAATAGTCCCTCTCCTGGTGCTCCAGTTTGACTTTCCAACTGCCTTACTATCAATCTCCCAACTTGGAGAGACAGGCCCTTTAACCTCCTGGTTTGCACAGGTTCCCAATTTGGCAGAGGATGGAAGGGACGAGGGAGAACCCATGAGAGAGTAGCTGTTAGGCATTTGGACGGGCACATGTCACTCTAATTTCCCGGCAGGAAGAAGAATTAACCAAAGTCTCAGCCACCCACCGGGAACCAGTATAGGACATGATCCAAAATTTTGGACTTGCGTTCAGCTCACAAAAAACGAGTTGAGAAATGGAGCTCAGGGGCACAGCAATTCACAAACTGGCAGAGTGATAAAGGACAACTATCGTCCAAAAATCTGTTGAGGGAAGTCAATGAGGCGGACTTGAAAGCGAGGCAAAATAGCAGGAAACAGATTTCAAGAGGTACCTTGGAATCGCCTGTAAAGCACAGGAAGAGGGGCACAACTTGGACAATGGTGCACTTGGCCAAAAAGGGCGTATGCGTTTTCTCCTGAATATATTCAGGAGAAAACGCATACGCCCTTTTTGGCCAAGCAAGCAAGCGGGCAATGCAAATCTGCACTACAAAGAAGTATCACTTCCCACCGGTCAAAAGGGACATCCACAAAATGTGTAAAAACCAGAAAGGCAAGACAGGCCCTGGAGAACTGGGAGCCTTGTTATGCTGATGGGCAGGATGTAAATTGCCAACTGCCTCACTGGAGGAGTGCATTGTGTTCCCGAAAACAAGTAAACAACAGAGCTACAGAGCCAAGGCCACTTCCAGTCTAGGGAATATACCTTGGGAAAACTGAAAATCAATAAGAAAGAGCCACCTCCAAATTTGGGGCTGCACTGACTACAAGAACCTCAACTTGGGTACACCTTAAATATCCCAGGAAATATAAAAATGGTTCAAAACATTGTGGTACTTACGTATGATGGAATATCCCTCAGCCATGAAATCAATGTCATAAGACCAGTAGCAGCAAAGTGAGTGGATTCAGGTACGATGATTCTAAGTGAAATAAGTCACACAGAAAAAGAAACTTATCATAAGATATCACTTATGAAGATCCTGTAAACATGGCTACACGTGAACTGAGTTAGGAAAGAGAACAGAGTCTCACATTTAGAAAACACTCTTATGCCTGCATAAAGGGGATGGAGAGGTCGGGTGATGCATAAAAACAGAGTTTGATATAAGCACAGGGACCGTTCCAAAAACCAACTTTGGAATAGACAAGACCTACACCTTCCTCAGTGAAAGAGACTCAAAACCCCATATTTCCCGCAGAGGAATATATCTGACTAGTAAGAATCTTAAAACCTATGTATTGATATGACTCCATAAGGGAATCAAGTGTGTCTAGAGTGGCATAAACATGGCAGCGAGAATCAGCTCAAACCCACTATAAAAAGGAATTTCAAAAGCAAAACCAAAAAACAGGGAAATTCTTTACAATTCCTTCAGGGTGTCTGAGGAAACCTGGAAAGACCCTATCTACAATGACAGCTGGATGTGGCATAAGGCTGGACACTTGGGACTGAGAGGATTGGTGAGATTGGGTGAGCAAATGCAGACCCTTTCAAGCAATAATGCATGGCCCCCATTCCATGGGTCCCAACTCTCCAGGTTCAAGGGAATATTACTACAGCTATAACATGTACAGGAAACCTAGAGAATGGACACACTGTGAATACGAAAGGTTTCTAAAACTCAATGAATAGTCCCTCTCCTGGTGCTCCAGTTTGACTTTCCAACTGCCTTACTATCAATCTCCCAACTTGGAGAGACAGGCCCTTTAACCTCCTGGTTTGCACAGGTTCCCAATTTGCCAGAGGATGGAAGGGACGAGGGAGAACCCATGAGAGAGTAGCTGTTAGGCATTTGGACGGGCACATGTCACTCTAATTTCCCGGCAGGTAGAAGAATTAACCAAAGTCTCAGCCACCCACCGGGAACCAGTATAGGACATGATCCAAAATTTTGGACTTGTGTTCAGCTCACAAAAAACGAGTTGAGAAATGGAGCTCAGGGGCACAGCAATTCACAAACTGGCAGAGTGATAAAGGACAACTATCGTCCAAAAATCTGTTGAGGGAAGTCAACGAGGCGGACTTGAAAGTGAGGCAAAATAGCAGGAAACAGATTTCAAGAGGTACCTTGGAATCGCCTGTAAAGCACAGGAAGAGGGGCACAACTTGGACAATGGTGCACTTGGCCAAAAAGGGCGTATGCGTTTTCTCCTGAATATATTCAGGAGAAAACGCATACGCCCTTTTTGGCCAAGCAAGCAAGCGGGCAATGCAAATCTGCACTACAAAGAAGTATCACTTCCCACCGGTCAAAAGGGACATCCACAAAATGTGTAAAAACCAGAAAGGCAAGACAGGCCCTGGAGAACTGGGAGCCTTGTTATGCTGATGGGCGGGATGTAAATTGCCAACTGCCTCACTGGAGGAGTGCATTGTGTTCCCTAAAACAAGTAAACAACAGAGCTACAGAGCCAAGGCCACTTCCAGTCTAGGGAATATACCTTGGGAAAACTGAAAATCAATAAGAAAGAGCCACCTCCAAATTTAGGGCTGCACTGACTACAAGAACCTCAACTTGGGTACACCTTAAATATCCCAGGAAATATAAAAATGGTTCAAAACATTGTGGTACTTACGTACGATGGAATATCCCTCAGCCATGAAATCAATGTCATAAGACCAGTAGCAGCAAAGTGAGTGGATTCAGGTACGATGATTCTAAGTGAAATAAGTCACACAGAAAAAAGAAACTTATCATAAGATATCACTTAGGAAGATCCTGTAAACATGGCTACACGTGAACTGAGTTAGGAAAGAGAACAGAGTCTCACATTTAGAAAACACTCTTATGCCTGCATAAAGGGGAAGGAGAGGTGGG